>NW_016690527.1:277404-287557 GCF_001604755.1 Lepidothrix coronata | reverse complement strand
CAAGGCTTGGAGCAACCTGAGCTGGTGGAAGGTGTCCCTGCCCATGGCAGGAGTTGGAACTGGATGATCTTTAAGTTCCCTTCCCACCCAAACCATTCCATGAGTCCAAGTCAGATTCAGGCTCTGGAGCTGTGCTGAATCAACAGAAAATTTTTCCAGGAAAGTGCCTGTTTCCCACGTTGGGGAATCGCAGAACTGACTCAGCAGGACCAGGGCAGGTGCCAGAGGTGGTGCAAGGGATGGGCTTGAACCCAGTGGCTGGGGACAAGGAGGGCTGTGGGACCACAGCAGCCAAGTCAGAATTGGCTTTTGGGGCACTTGAGCCTGAGAATTCTTCTTTTTAATGGAATAATTCAGTTATTCCCATTGATTTTAAATGCATCTGGTTGACTTGGAGCCCGAACTTGACCACTGTGAATTCGCAGAGCTCTTGAACTCCCCATGAACTGCTCTCTGCGAGCGTGTTCGACAGGATTTCTGAGCCTGGTGTTTCTGTGCTGACACGTCTGGGGAAAGCTGGAGCTTGGGTGTTGTTTTCCAAGTTAAAAAAGAGCTGGAAGAGCAGTTGGGAAGAGGACCCAGCTCTCTGTGTGCCTGCCCAGTGTAAACCTGAGCAGTGAAAGGCCCAGGTGGGTCGTGGCACTGCAGCTGCCAGAGGGGAATCACTGCAACCCAGGGAGTTGGAAATGTTTAAAAAGTACTTCAGTGCTCACAAATTATATGGTTAAAACAAGCCACTTACCCCAAATCTTACAAATAAGCACCATTTCTGTCCAGAGCCAGCCAGGAGTTACGCCTTTGGTTGTATTTTATTGCCTTTTTTTATTTTATTTTATTTTTTGTTTTAATTTTGGAGACTAAAAGTGTGCATATCTTCATATATTAAAATATTTTGGAAGCCCTGGAGATTAAAGGTGCTGCTGTATCAAGACAACAACCATCCACATTGTTATAAATGTACTTGAAACACTTAAATCCAGACCTTCTTTGAGAGGAAAATCACAACTATCTGCTGCCAGAGCTGAGCTGGACAAGTAGTTTAATTTCATTTATTCACGTGATAGCAGCTCCAAAGATCACTTCCCAGGTATCTTTATAGATATATAAAGTATTTTTGATTATTTATAGACATATATTTATGTATTTATATATATTTGGGTTCGTTGTGGTTTGAGTAAGATTGGAAATTCTCTCTGGTTTTGATTTTTGTCCCGATTTTAGTCCAGGATGAGGAAGTTCAGGTGGCTGCACCTGAGGTCTGGGAAGTAGAGATTCCATTTGGGAAATAAGAGGTACAACAAATAGAAGCAGGAGTTAGTAACCATTAATAATAATAGTAATAATAAGCTGTAATAATATCAAGGTTGTTGTAAAAATCTGTAAATTGAGTGGTTTGTTCACGTTTTGTGGAAACTTAAAGCAACTTCAGGTGTTCCTGTAATTCCTCTTCCTTTATGGCTGGAAAACCCAGGGAGAAGTGGGAAGTTGTCCTCCCTTGGGACTTTTAGTCCCAAGTTGTGAACTGATAAATGCAAATCTGTCGTTTTGCTCTGCATTTCTGTAAAGTTCTTTTCCCAACCACGAGGAACAGAAACAATTTGTGAATGAATTTTCCACTCTTCCACTTAGAGAAAAGTCCACTTAGAGGAAAGTGTCAGCTCTGCAAAGAATTTCCCAGCATTTCTGTGGATAAAGTAGTTTACACTTTGTAGTTCCACTTGGAAATGTGACTTTGCTCCCCTGCTATTGCTGGGGATGGGCAATTCCTGCTGGAGCTTCTCTTCCTTTGGGAATGTAAATCCAGTGGTTTTGCCTTTTGCTTCACACTATTAAGTGGGTGGAAAAAAAAAACACTCCCCCCTCTAATTGGTGGGTCCTTATAAGGTCAGTCCAGTGAAAATATTTTAACTTTGTGCTTCTAAAATTAATATTTTTAGGCAGTGAGTAAGTCAAGAAACACACGCAAATGATCTAAATCATCCCAAGTATTTCAACTTTTAGTGTGGGGCTTTTCCTCCCCTCCCAACTGTGATCTTTTAATTCTTCTCTAAAACCCCACACAGGCTTTATTCTGGGGTTCCCATAAATAATTAAAGGAATATTTAAAAAACCCCCAAATCCGGAGTTTTCTGGCTGTGTGGGTCAGTTATAAATTTGCCACTTCAGTTCCTTCAGATGCCAGGCAAGCAGTGCATGTTTTAGAGGTGATGCATTTCTTTTCGTAAAAGGACATAAATCGGGTATTTCAGAGTCTCAAATTGCACTCAGAAGTCTGAATTAATTCTGGTGTGACACCACTGGAAATAAAATCACACTTTGATGTGGTTTAGGTGCACTTGGAGGGTATTTTGACACCAACAGTGGCCTAAACAGCCCTGTTCTGTCCCAGCTGTTTGTTCCTGCTGCACATCTGCAGTGGCCCAGCTGATTTGGGATAAATAATCGTGATTTAGGGTTTCTCCTGCTCCCTGTTTTCCCCCAGTGCAGCTTGCTGAGTGCCCCTGTCCCATCCCAGCAGCAGGAGTGGGAAGGAAGGAGCTGCTCCAGCAGTGCTGCTGCTGGAGAGAAATTCCTGCTCTTCTCCAACTGCAGATCTGCCTTTGCCGGGTTTGAATGTGGGTGAGAAAGTCTGGGATTTCAGGAAAGCTGCTTCCACATGTTTTCACACCTCCAGGATGGCTCCTTGCATCACGTGTGGGAAATTTAGCAGGAGAGTGGAACTAGTCACTCACAGGATGTTCTTTTTGGAGGAACTGGTGCTTTTTGGAACTCTGAAAACCATTGGCAGAGTCCAAGAGAAACGATGGTCGGTTCAGGAGCATCTCCCAAATCCTGACCTGGAAACTCTGGAATCTCCAGTCCAGCCCTGGCCTTTCTGACTCCTTGGGAGGGTGAGAAATGTGTTGGTGAAGTCTGGTTTAAACTCAGTTTTGCTGCTTGTTGGCTTTCCACCAGAGCTGTACAAAAATGCCCTCTTCCCAAATGTTGACCCTTCCCTTTCCATGCTCAAGAAGGAGAAGGTTTGCCCCGTGCTGGAGGGTGAGCTGACATTGGAAGTTCTGTTGAAATTATACACAAATTAAAAGGAAGAGGGCAATTAGTTGTTCTTCTTGACTTAAGAATTTTAAAACCTAAAGTTGGTGAGTTTTAAAAACCTTTGCCCAGAGAAGCTGTGACTGCCCCTGGATCCCTGGAAGTGTCCAAGGCCAGGTTGGAGCAACCTGTTCTAGTGGAAGGTGTCCCTGCCCGTGGCAGGGGGTTGGAACTGGATGATCTTCAGTGTCCCTTCCAACCCAACCCATCCTGGGATTCCCTGATTCTGCAGTTGCTGTTCCAGTGCAAACATCCAGCTCCTGAGTTTTCCACAATCCCACAGCGCTTAAACCTGGAGAAGGGGATCTGTGGCTTCTTTGGGAACATGACAAACATGATGCTGATCCCAAATTCCTGGTGTTTTGCTCAGGGCTCAATACACAGAAAGATCCAGGTGACTGGAAAGGTGGGGGAGGGATGTGTTGGCTTTTCCTGCTGAAACCACGATGTACTTTGAATTTTCTACTGTGATTTTACAGGTGAGCCTGAATTGTTGTAGAAAGCAGAACTCACTACAAACTAGTCCAGGTTTTTTTCCTTTCATTCCCATGAATTATTCCTTGCACAGATCCTCACATATGCTGTAAGTAGAACAGAGTGTTTAGTTTTCAGATCCCTGTTAGTTTGTCCATCAAACACCCGGGATTTCCCTGGGAACAAAGCACAGGCTGCATGTGCTGGGGGCTGGAAAACCCGCAATTCTGGAATTCCTCACTTGTGTCTCTCTGGAAGTTGACAGTCACTAAGCACTTGGAGAGGCTTATTTATTTATTTATTGTAAACTCCAGTGGTTTTGGTGGTACTTGGTGGCATTTTATTACTCAGCATTTGAAATCATGCACCAAACCTGGTGTGTTTGGTGAATCTTTTGCCCAGTTTGTTTGATTTCGAGCAGCATCCTTGGTTGCCTGTGCATAGCTCAGGTTTATATGTGTCTAAATTGATTATGTTCCAGTGTGTCAGTAGTCTCAATTTAACAAGATAATTTCCCTGGTAAATAATAAAAAAATTAGTTGTTTCTAAGCAAGTATTTCTATTTTCTGTTGGTAGCAACAGGGCCCTGCCTGTGTTCCCCAAAGGTCAGTGACCTGAATTATGTTCAGCTCTGACAGCAGCCTGGGCAGCCATGAGATGGGCAGGGATTTCTCTGGATTTCAGGAGTGTGACTTGAAAAATTACCAAATAATCTTTTCACAGATGGGAAAAAAATAAATGAAGAACTTTGCTATGATTAGTTTGGAAAAGGTGCCGTGTTGAATCTGATAACACAGTGATACTGAATAAGGAAAATAAACCTCTACATGAAATGTTTTAATTAGTAAAATGTAAAAAGGAAAACCCTCCCCAGCAGACTTTCCTTTTAATTAAATTTTCATGTTAGTAATGGTTTTTGCACTTTAACTTTTAGGGGTTTAGAAGTGGGATTGCTCTGAAACCAACTTTGATCTGCAGTCAACCTATTGACTGTGGTGGGTATTGAGTGTTTTGAAGGAAGCAATGGATGCTCCCAAGGAATGCAGGGAATAAAACATCAGCCCTCAAGGAGGCCAAAGGCAAGCCAGGCTTGTGGTGTGAGCAAAAGTCAGAGAACGTGAAGGATTTATTATTTATTATCATTCAGAGTCACCATCTTTATAATATTGTGGAGTGTGACTTGGGATAAACCTGCTCAGCACCTTTGATGTGTCTAAATAAACATTTTGTAACTGTACACTTGGAATTATTCCTGAACATGGAGTGGCTCTGGGTAGGTAACTCCATCCCCTGTATTTTGGGGAGATCAAAGGAGCATTGTGTGGGTAGGAAAGATGAAGAGTAGAAAGCAACAGTGATTAAAAAAAGGAAATAAAAGCACGAGGTAAAATGTCACTGTGGTGGCTTCAGACACAGCTGATTTCCAAGAACTCTCTTTGTTTAAATAAAACCCTTCAGCTTTTATTCTTTCAATAATGTGCTTTTTAACACCTTTCTTGTCATCTCCTCCTTCCTCTCCTCCTTCATTGCCAGTTTTCTGTCCTACACCAGTAAGCAGATGAAACTGGGTTCTCCAAGGCCAGTAAATGTTATTGCTGAGGGGATCCTTCCAGTCATGGTCTGACCAACTGTGTGATGAGCAGGATTTTGTCCTGCCTCCTCTTACCATCAGTTTATTATCTAACCCAGGCAGCCTTTCTACAGGCTCTCTAAAAGGCCTTTTGGGCACTCTGGGCAGTGCAGGGACCCAGCAGAAGACACTCAGTTTGTGCTGCCCCTGCAGTTTGGTGGTATCTGTTTAAAAAAACAAACCCCCAAATTGTTACCATTTTATGTTGTGTGTGTGTGAGATCCTGTTACAGGAACTCACCGGGTTTGGGCCCTGCAAGGGTTTTGAAATCACTTTTATGTTGTGGGTCCCTTCTTAGAAAACAGGGCTGCACCTGTGGGGCTGAGTTCCACAGGGGATCTCCAGCTCTCCAGAATTGTTGGAGATAACTGTTGGGATAATTGTTGGAGAGTTGGAAGGATGCTGAAGAAATGCCTTGGTTTGGGATGGATGTGTTTTCCTGGTTAGCTCTGGGATGGATGGATGTGTTGATTCCCTGTTAATAATCTGTTAAGGACTTTCTGTCACAGCAGCAACTCTTCCTTAGTGTTGGTGGCTCTGAGAGTGTCTTTTAAATTCTAAAATAACTCAGGGCTGTGCAGTTACCTTTCCAGCTGCTCTGGGAGCTGACCATTCCCACTGTGGAATGGGCAGGAGACAGTGTTTGAAGCTCCACAATTTATTTTGGCTGAAAATCATCTGCTTTGCTCAAACTCTGCCCGTTGATAGTTTGAACTAAGCTGGGTTAGAACCTGAAACTGGTGGGATGGGAGGTGGTTGTGCTACTGGGAAAGGCTTCCTGTGATCCTTGTGTCCATGGGTGCTTCGGTTCAAAGGGAAAACCAAAGTCAGAGGGAGCTTTCAAAACTGGGAGTGTGGCTCTGAAACCTTGAGACACTTGTGTGGGATGGACAGAGCTGGTGCTCCAGGACATGGAACTGCTGGAGAGAGTCCAGAGGAGGCACCAAGAGGATCCCAGGGCTGGAGCAGCTCTGCTGGGAGGAAAGGCTGGGAGAGCTGGGATTGTTCAGCCTGGAGAAGAGAAGCTTTGGGGGGAACTGATTGTGGCCTGAAGGAGCTCCAGGAAAGCTGGAGAGAGACTATTTCCAAGGGCTGGAGGGACAGGACAAGGGGGAATGACTTCAAGCTGACAAGAGAGTAGGGTTAGATGGGATACTGGGAAGGAATTCTTGGCTGTGAGGGTGGGGAGGCCCTGGCCCAGGTTGCCCAGAGAAGCTGTGGCTGCCCCTGGATCCCTGGAAGTGTCCAAGGCCAGGTTGGATGGGGCTTGGAGCAAGCTGGGCTGGTGGAAGGTGTCCCTGCCCATGGCAGGGGGTGGCACTGGATGGTCTTTAACATCCTTTCCAACCCAAACCATTTTATTGTTTGTTTAAATAAGAATTTACTCTCCCTTTCTTTTTCCTTCTGAGTACCTGGGGCTGTCTCTGCTGAGCTTTAGTGGGACCAGCTCAGTGTGTCTGTGGGATGTTTTTTACCCTCAGCAGAAATACCAGATCAAACCTTTTACCCAAATTGAGGCAATTTAGGCACAAAAGTGCCTGATTTGTAGGATCTTGTGCAGCCTTATGCTGTGCTCACCAGCTTTTCCAAGTCCCTGGCTCCTGTGGCTGTGGCAGTGACTTTCTGGGGCTCTGTGGAACAGCAAAAATCTAATTCCTGACGTGAGATGGGCAAGTTTTTCCCCCCAGGACACCGAGAATTCACCTGCTCATAAAATACCCCCAAAACCACAGCAACACGTGCTCCTCCATGGATCCAAAATGAGCTGTTCCTTGTCTTCCTGGCCCCCCTTTCCCCATTTGTGTGGCACAAGGACAAGCCCAGTGTGGTGGCAGGAAGGCCAACTGGGCTTAGGGGGGGTTTGGGCAGGGCTTAAACACTCCTTGTTGGGGGGAAATGGAGCGAACGGCGACGTTTTCTGCTCAAATTGCAGCGTCTTAAGTGCATTTTAGGCTGGACACACTTCTGGAAGTTACATATTTCAGGAGGTGTTTAAATAGTAATAACTTGACTGTCCAGTTTCAGCTGGTAATTTGCAGAGTTCTCTAAAATCCTCAGGAATTTCTGAGCGGTTTTGATGCTTCCATAGGTTGCAGAGTGATAAAAAAACCATTGGAGAACAAATGGAAAAGCCAATACTTGAGAAATGCTTAGACCAGGTTTAGTTGTTGGGTGTTTTGTTTTGGGCTTGGTGGGGTTTTTTTTGGCATAATTTTGCTCTTCTTTTTAACTCCTCTTGGAGTTTTCTTCCTAGAAACTCGTGTCTTTAAATCTCTTTATCTCATAGAAAGTATAACTCTATTTTTCAGTAAAATGACCCTAACTCAATTTCGTCAGGATAGGAGGAAAAATGGACCTTTACATTTATGGATTTATATGCATTTACAGCTTGTTAATTCACCAAAATCCCACAAGTTGTGTCATGTTTTATAAACATTGTCCTGAGTTTCTCTAAAAATCTACATATTTAAGGGCTTGGCAAAGATGGGTGACCTTTATTTTCACAACTGTTAAACGACCAGTTGAAATTTAAGTTAATCCTTGGAATTTTGACACTTAGATAATGGGGTTTTTTTAACAACAGATATCAGTGGGAATTAAATCTTGGTAATTTCTGCTTTTACTGGTGGAAAATTTGATTTTCTCTCTGAACTTCTTGGTTTAGCTCTGGGGTTGTTGCTGAGATCCGGGGTTGGACTGAGCTCCTGTGGCTCCATGGGATGGAGGTTTATCCCTGTTTTCCTCTTCCTTTTGCAGTGTTGTTTGCTGCTGGATTCCCCCTGTCCCCACAACCCCGCAGGATGATATGAGACTTGAAAGAAGACGATGCATACAGGTAAGCTGATTTTTCAAGGCTTTTTAGAGGGGAAAACAGTTGATGTTTTCACGTGCTTTTTGTTTCTTTTCCGTTCTCCGTGCCCCTAAAATTCCAAACTTAGCAGAATATTGAAGAACCTTTTTGAGTTTCGAAATCTTTCTTTTGCCCTTCTGCAGCTTTGGAAACTCTTCTTCTCCCAGGAACAAAATGGTTTCACTGAATGGAAATAACTGTTTGCCAAGTGTTGTGCTTTGAAAGGGTTTGCTTTTGCAGATGTGCTGATTCTTGGGGATGTCCCGTGCAAGAAAAAGTTGTTACCCCTTCTTAAAATTGATGTTTTAGGAAGTTCTTCCATTTTTGCCTGCTTAAAATCCTCTAAGTGACAGATGTATTTGCAGATTCAACGGATAATTTTTAGTGATACTCTTTTACTGGAAAAATAATTCTTATTTTCTATAGAAAATAGAATAAAATAAGAGTTTATCCAAGAGGGTTGGTGGAGTTCTTTATACCAAAACACCAATTTTTTTTGAAGCAGTTCTTGGGGCCAAAAACACACCTGAGAGGGATCCTTGGGGTTGCTTGTTCAGCTTTAAAGCCCAGGAATCCTCGGGGCTGGGGAAAAAACCCTGGGTGGATTTACGTGTGCCTCCAGATCATCTCCTGATTGACAGTTTTCAGTTGCATCAGCTGTTCCTGCATAAACAGCTTTGCAGGGTATATTTACAGGGAGCCTCTTGGATTAAGCCCAAGATGCTGCAAGTGGAGATTTCACTCAGCGAGAACTAAACATCCTTCATCCCCCACTTGAGTGGCTGTGAGTTGTGTGTTGATAACTCGAGTGAAACCGGGGTCTAAAGGCTTCTAAAATTAGCTTGGGCGAAGAAGAGAAGAAAGAAAAACTAAGCCAAAGGGATAATTGATTTGTTTTAAATACCTGAAGTTCTCCAAATTGCATCTTTGGGTGGCCCGTCGAGTTTGGGGAGCTCTTGTTTAGTGGTCACAGGTTCAAGTGTAACTTAAATATTGAGAAAATGTTTTGAAAAGCTTTCAAAGTGCTCGTCCTCCAACTGAAAGGAGAGATAATGGTATGAAATAGTGCCTCATGTTTGAGAGAATTAAGTTTCAAATTGCAGTCCATTAATCTGATTCAAAACTTCCAACTGAAGCACTTTGAGTTTTGGTCGGGATTTCTGATGATGTTGAGCTTGGAGGATGATGAGCTTAAAGAACAGAAATATAGACAAGATTTTGAAATTTTAAGTCGTAATTCTGTCTTCTACAGCCCAAGTTCTTTGTTCACAAGTCCCATGAGAAATACAGATTGAAAACCAGTGGTGCCCTGACAAAATCCTTCAGGCTTCTGACATGTTAGAAGTTAGACCAGTAAGATTATTTTCAGTTTTCTCTTTGTTAGGAGAGCCAGTGTTGGTGTGCTGAGTTCCTGAGAATAAACAAGGTTTGCAGCCTTAGAACGAAAACCTGAACTGGGCTTATTTTGTAGGGCAGCAACAAGAGTCATCTGGTGACTCTGCTGAAGTTCAAAGGAGCTGGTGAGAGCTCAGGCCCGGAATTGAGAGGTTTTGTGGTTACTGGTGATGGCTCTTCTGCATTTTCAAGAAGGTTTCTTGAGGGTGAGGGATCAGAGGTGCCTGGTGATGTTGAACTACCTTTGGCTAAAGGGTGAAAGCTTCTAATGGGCATCACTTTATTTCCCTGCGAGCTGACCTACTCTAAAACCCTAAAATTACCCACAGCGTAACTGGGGGAAACAATCCTCTGAAGGAAGAGGATTTTTTCACTTTTTCTACTTTAATTTCAGATTGAAAACACAGAAATGTGCTAAAAAAACCCCCCAAACCCTGAAAATGCGAAGAAATGGGGATATTGAATGTTGTTTTCCAGTTTGAATAACCAGGAAAACAAACAAAGGAGGCCAAAGGCACCTGGGCTGGATCAGGAATAGTGTGGGCACAGCCCAGGGCAGGGATTGTCCCCTGTGCTGGCACTGCTGAGGGACCTCCAGGGCTGTGTCCAGGTCTGGAACCTCGTGGAAGAGAGACCTGGAGGGGCTGGAGCGTGTGCAGGGAAGGGAACGGAGCTGGGGAAGGGGCTGGAGCAGCAGGAGGGGCTGAGGG
>NW_016690527.1:257341-275328 GCF_001604755.1 Lepidothrix coronata | reverse complement strand
GGTTTGTGAGGAATCAGCCAGGAAGGAGTCGGGTGAAGTTACTCAGTGAAGGGCGACGTTTCTCGTATTGAAAGTGGAAGTTCTGCTTTTCAGAGAAGGAGTCATTGACCTCAATGAATGATAACCTTGAAGTCAAGAGACTAAATTAGTGCTCCACTTTCTGTATTTGAGATCAGGAATGTGAAAACCTGGACAGCTAAAGTTAGATTCGTGCATCCATATTTAAAAAGAAGTTGCCTATTTAAAAGAAAAGGGCTTTTTTTTTTTTTTGTTCCCCTCCTCCAAAATGGCTCAGGACCTGTGATATTGAAGATTTCAGTTTTGAGCCTCATGTAAGAGGAAACAAATGACAAAAATCCTGTTCCAGGCTTTTGCCATGGAATTACAGCCTGGTGGAGAATGCTGCTTTCCTTCCTCAGGAACAGAGCAGAGCATCTAACCCAGGAAATCTTTAGGAACCTCTGTCATTATATATAGTTTTAATATTTTGGAAAAGTAATTTATGTTCATTTTGTCTCCTGTTTCATGTGGCCCTCTTTTAAAAACTTTGGGGAGTTAATTTTCAGCAAAGTATTAAGTGCCGAGGACATTTCTCTGTGATGAAAAGTGGTGCTCCAGCAGTTCTATTGCAAGGCTGAAATTTGTTTCTCTTACCTGTTTCTGAGGGCAAAGACTCACTTAGACTTGAGAAAAATTTGATTTTGAACAATAAAAAAGTATAATTCAGATGAAACATTGCACCATTAACTATTAAAAATACTGAACACTTCCAGAATGGTTGGTCAGTGCACTGACAAGGCCCCACCACCAAAACACTGCAAATCCAGAGTCTTTCTACAGCCTTGAAAGTCATCAAAGGATGGAATGGAAAAGTCCCTGTGAGGTCAGAGCTCGGTCTGTGAATCAAAAGTGAAGGTTCTCTTGGGTAAGGCACTCATGGGATGGTGTTTGGAGCCTTGGAATTGTCCGGGATGGTTTGCTGGCTCAGGGGTTTGCTGGGGGGGCATCACATTGGGCAGCTCAGCTTTTGTGTCCTGTTCCCTGGGCTTTTGGTGGAAAACTGGTCATGGATTGATTGTCTTTGCTGGGTTGGGAGGTTTTGGAGTGAAGTGAGGAGCGAGGGTGGGTGTTGAGGTGAAGCTGTCCCTGTGTTCCTGGGCAAAGCCTTTGGTTATATCTGCAGGAGCTTCTTCCATGGCACTGGCATGGGCGGCAGTTCAGGGGCTTTCCCAGCTTTCTAAGAATCTCATCTGAAGTCTTGCATTCGTCCCAGGGAGCAGATCCTCCATTGCAAATAGCTTTATTTGTATTTCATGGAATCATTGAGGCTGGAAAAGCCCTCCCAGCCCATGGATCCCCCCCTGTGCCCCATCCCCACCCTGTCCCCCAGCCCAGAGCACTGAATGCCACGGCCAGGCCTTCCTGGGACACCTCCAAGGATGGAGACTCCAAACCTCCCTGGGCAGCCCCTGCCAAGGCCTGACCAGCCTTTTTGGAGACAGAATACCCAAAATTCATCAGTTTAGACCTATCACTGGACAAGCTTAATAGTGGCTTAACTTAAACTTGTCCCACTTCAGTTCCTGAGCACACTCTGTAAAATCCATGAGCAGGGGAGCAAATGTTTGTGGGAGACATCCTGCTTTGTGGAAATAACCTCTCCCTCCATCCCTAGAAGTTAAGTTCATTGGGGGTTAGGTTTTAAAGTACAGAGAGAGGCCACAGGATGGCTCTTAGTGGCCAAGCCTCAGTACCTGGTAGTTCTTGGTAGGAATTCTGTTTGTAATCCTTTGTCAGGCAGGTGGAGGGCAAGAACTGGGCAAATATTCTTCCTGAATCCCGCTGAAATTGGACATCCTGACTTCGTAAAATCTGTATTTCTCTGTTTTAGTCAGGCTGCTGCTTCCTGTTCCATTCATTCCCTGAGAGATGGTTTTTAATGTTTCTCTCAGAAGCTGTTCCAGGCAGTGGTGTCCAGATGTTCCCATGCCTAACTGGGATGCCAAGCCTGGTGTATTCCCAGCTTGCCAAAGCAAATAAGATACACTCAGCCTTGCTGACAGAGTTTTTGCCTGGTTATACATAAGGGAGTAAGTTCTTCTCACCAGGTTTGTGATGATTTCCATGTGTTAATGTGCACTCAGCTGTCCAGGCTTGGATAAGACAACTTAAAGGCTGCTCTTGTCAGCTGTCTGACATCACCTCAGACATCATCTGAGAGGGTTTAGTTAAACCCTTCTGTCCTAAGGAACACAGTTAAGCTTAAAATGTCATAAAACTGAGGATGTTTCAGCTCTCAGATTGTCATTGTGATGAAAATTAATCTCATTATTCTCAAACCCATGTATTTCTTGATAAGCTGTTAAGGCCAGTGATTAGATTAGAGGGCAAGAAACAATCATTTGTGTTCATGATGGCAAATGTAAAGTTCTGCCCTTCCAGTTATCCTGGGAACAGCGGGAACAACATCTCTCCATCAACCCAGGGATCTGCTGGAGCCTGGTTTGAGGTTCAGCACGTCCTGGACACCTCCCACATCCAACTCCTGGGGACATTTTGCTGAGTTAAGTCCCCAAATATCTTTGGAGAGCTGGATTTTAGTTCATTCAGATAGAACCAGCTGTTGGACATGTGAAGGTGGAACAGGTGGCAACAGTTTTGTTCCAGACCAGAGGAGGGAGATTTGTTCTGGATTTCCTCCTTCCCTGTGGGAATCTGTTGGTTCCTGCATTTTCCTCACAAATTGGTTATTACTGATCCCTTCAAAAGCTGTTAAGTTTTTCTTTTACTGGCTGATTCTGGATCTTGTGACTGGTTTTCTTTTTCACATACTCTTGACTTCTGTTTCATTGTCTGAATGAATCCACTTCATGAGTGAACAGAGAATCCGCCCTCAAGTTTGCTAAACCCTCCAAAACTGAAGTCCACAGTTCCTCAGGGCTGTCCCACCACTCCAGAGGAATAAAGAACTTTCTGGCAATCCATGAAGATCCCTGCACACAAAACAGCAATTATAGAAGCCCAAAAAGTGGGTATTTTTAGCTTATCTGTAGCAGGACTGTCATCCATCCTCGTGCTCCTCCATCCGAGGTCCTGAAGGTGCCTGAATGGCATGAACTGATCCTGCAAGTTTTTATATCTTAGTAAAAGCATCTACAATTCTCCTGCCATATTAATATGAATTTTGACTTGCTATCAGTGTCTCTCAGTCCATCAGATCCTTCTCTGTGAGTTGGATTGAGTAAAAAACTGGTGGGATTTTCCTGTAGGTGTGGAATAGTGGCTTAACGTGTTTTATATCAGCTTATAAAATATATAATAAATTAAAAAATCCCCCACCAAATATGTTTACCAAGTACCTTCCAGTAATCCAGAGGCCTTGTGCTGGTTTGGAGTTTGCCCTTTGAAATATTTCACTTCCTGAAGTTTGTGAAAAGCAAAAGATGACCATCAGAATTCCATTTACAGCTTCACTTTAGGGAGTGTTCCAGAGGTTTGTGTTAAGATGAAGCTTTAGGTTAGGCTGCCTTAGGTCCTTAAAGACTAAAAAAGACAATAATCTGGTAATTGATTTATTCTTATTTCTTCAGTTTCAACATTTTAAAACTTTGAGCTGTAAAACCAAGCAGTCATTTCACGGTGCTGAGTAATTCCCAGAGACTTCACTGAGTAAAATGATGCATCCCTGGAATGCAGTTTAAGTGTATTTCTGGTGCAAGCCAGTGTTTCTTTTTAAGCTTAAATGTTCACATCTCTGGAGTTCTCCCCAAAACTCAGTTTTTCAAAATTGGCCTGTCGAGGTCACAGAATCCCAGAAGGGTTTGGGTGGGAAGGGACCTCAAAGATCATCCCATCCCACCCCCTGCCATGGGCAGGGACACCTTCCACCAGCCCAGGTTGCTCCAACCTGGCCTTGGACACTTCCAGGGATCCAGGGGCAGCCACAGCTTCTCTGGGCAACCTGAGATGTTGAAGGCAACTTTTGATTGCAGCATTAAGATAATGATGATAAATAAATAACTGAGACAATAAAAGGTGGGTTTGTGTGCTTTGATTTAGAGCAGTTTGGGAAGATCTTGGCATGTTGGTGCTTTGTCCTTGGTGATCCTGGATGTCCCTGACCTTTGGGTCTGATTAGAGCAGTGACTTCTTTTAAACCTTGAAAAGAAACGGGTTCAGCAGCCCAAAATCTTGACCAGGCAGTGCAGTTCTTGGACAGGGGCTTTCGATGTGTTTTCCTTTCCTTACACCCCAGGATTTCACAAACATGGGTTCACAACTGACCCTTTCCTGGTTTGCTGTTTGGAAGGAGGTTTTCTCCAGAAAAAGTGTAAGGAACAGAGGAGTCAGAGGAGATTTAAGAATAAAAATTGCCCCACAGAAAGGCCCCTTTCCCCGTTAGTAAGCGGAACATTCCCAGCCTGCGGAGCCGATCCCGTGGAACAGACACATCTGTGCTGGGTCACTGTCCCAGCCCGTGCAACTGGGTGGCTGCCTGAAAGCTGCCTGTTGGGAAGGATTCCTGGAACATGCTGACTGCCACACATTCCCAGGAGTTACTGGGGAAGAGCTGGTTGGAACGGGTGCTGTGAACGCTGGAACGCTGGACGGACACACCGGATCACGGATCTGTGTTTGGGACCCTTCCTCAGCCCAGCTCAACCTGCTGCTAATTCCATGATCCCTCAACTTTTAAGTCCCTTAAATCCTTTTTCCTTTCCCTTTGGAGATGTCTCAGAACAAGATTGATTTTTTTTTTCCCTCCCTGATTTTTTCTTCCCCTTTTTTCCCCTCTTGTTCTACCTTTTATTATTTATACGTAATATATAAATATACATCTATCTATAACTTTTTTTTTTTTTTTAACTGACCTGGAGCTGCAGGAAGATTCCTTTGCTTCCTTCTCTCTTCCAAAGCACAAGAGAATTTTGTGTGTTTTCCTGTAGGTTTCCTTTGAAAAGTTCAGCTTTTCCTCCACCTTTTGACAAACTGTATCCGTCAAGTTGTTCTTGTCCTCTGGCTTTATGGACTTTGGGGGCCTTCATGACTTCTCTTCTGGAGAATAGAGATTTTCCTCAGAAAAAAGAGGCTGTTTAGCACCAGATCAATGGGTCAGTTTTCAAGTGAGGATCCTGCACCTTCAGTTTAAATTCCGTGTTCGGCTTTGTTTCCCTACAAAAATTCCGGTAGCAAAAGGCCCCCAGGCAACAACAGTTTGGATCCTGAGAAAGGCAAAAAGTAGTTGTTTTGTTGGGGTTTTTTGTTTGTTTGTTTGTTTGGTGTTTTCTTTTTATGTCTGGAGGCATGTGGAGCTCCAGGGGAAGGCAAGAAGCAAAACTTCATTTTTTTTTTTTTTTCCTTGGGAGAAATCCAGACTCCATAGGCTGCCATCCAAATGCAAAAATTCTGACACTCTCTGCTCAGGAAAAAAGTGCCACCAGAACAGAGCCAGCTTGAATACTCCACTGCCTCAATAGAAGGCAGTTTCCTGAAATAGAATTTGGGAGCTAACTTTGTCTAGAGCAGGGATTTGGGTTGAAAACACTTCCAGATCCACAGTGACGTCTTTTTCCTTGGAGTTGCTCACTCTGGCTCCAGGTATTCCTGTAAGCACTCCGTGTGTATGAAGAGGAGTAATTTGTGTCCTGTAACTCTGAATTACAGCCTGAATAATATGAAGGAAAAAAAAAATCTACTTTACCTTTTCTTCTGGGAAGGGATTGGTAGAGGAGAAAACGGAATTCTTGCTTTCAGAGAATCACAGAATCATGGAATGGTTTGGGTTGGAAGGGACCTTAAAGATCATCCAGTTCCACCCCCTGCCATGGGCAGGGACACCTTCCACCAGCCCAGGTTGCTCCAAGCCCCATCCAGCCTGGCCTTGGACACTTCCAGGGATCCAGGGGCAGCCACAGCTTCTCTGGGAATTCTATCCCAGCCCCTCCCCACCCTCACAGGGAAGAATTCCTTCTGTCCAAATACACTTTGCACAGACACACTTGCTCAGTCTTTACAGCTTGGTTACAGTACTTTAACACGGTGTTTTACTTTGTATCACACTTTTTCCCAAGGATCTGGCTTTATTAACAGTATCTTTTTGCCATCAAAAAATCCACATTATCCTGCACAACAGATTAGCAGGAGCTTCCTCTTTCCAAGAAGCTGCAGCAAACCATTAGGAAGATGGTTAATCTCCCTCCTGGATAAGCCTTTTGATCAATTTAGAGAAAAGTGAATTGGTGTCTCGTGAGCAAGTCTGTGGAGCAGGCTACTTAAACAAAGTGATTTGGGCTCCTTTCAACATCAGCTCCTAATGAATCATCTGAATTTCATCAAAGACCAGGTAATTAGACAGGTATTGCACCTTTGGATTAATGGGACCTCTGACAGAGGCCTGCCTTTCCTTATTCCACGTTAGGAACTCTCTGCAAGAGCCGATCAGGTTTTGAAAACAAGAAATGCCTCAGGAAGTTGTTGGAAGCACCTGTAGAAGATGCTCCATGGAAAAGCTCAGTTTTGAAGAGTCAGGGAGTCTCTGTTTTGCAGCTCCTTCTGGGGTCCTCAGTACAGTGACCAGGGAAGAAGGGACAAGCATGGGAATTCCAGGTATGACTGTGCCTGGTGTGCTTCTGGCCCTCAGGAATGAAATCCTGGCTCATTCCTCATCTGAGGACACAAAAGGACTGTAGTGTCCCATCCTTCTGGAACAGGAGGTTGTAGCCAGGTGGGGATCCAGGGCAAGAAGGAAACGGCCTCAAGCTGTGCCAGGAGAGGCTCAGGTTGGACATCAGGAAGAGTTTCCTCACTGGAATGGTTATCAAGCTTTGGAATTCAGCATCATCCAGTCCCACCCTCACCGAGCACCGACAGAATCGCCCCTAACCCATGTCCCCAAGGGCCACCTCCAGCTGCCTCTTGAACACTTCCACAGACAGGGACTCCACCACCTCCCTGGGAACTTATTCCAAGGCCTGACTGCTCTTGCAGGGATAAGTTTCTCTAGTATCTGATCTGCACCTCCCCTGGCAAAATCATTGAATCCTTGGGGACGTTCTGAAGCATTGGACTGTTGGCTAAAGGTGGCCAGTCTGTGGCACTCTGGAGATCTACCATACCTTCCTCTCACAAATCATGGCAATTTTCCCACTTGTGTCCACTCCCTTTTGTCTGTAGAGATGTTGGGAGGCCTCCTCTTACCCTTTCATGGGGCAGAGGAAGGGGAAAAGAAGGGAAGTCCTTTAGGGCACCTTCTGTTTGGCCCCGACTGGGAGCCGCTGAGAATCGTAGCATTCCTCCCAATTCCTCAAGAAGCTTTGAGGAGCCTGTGTGAGATTTGAGTGACATTTTGAAGCAGTTCTGTGCTCACTGGCACGGCACTGCCAGGGAACAACACCCTGTTGCTCTCAGCCCAGATGCTCTGGCAGATCTCACCTCGTGTGTCGCCACTGCTTGGCAGCGGGGCTGGTGCTGCAGAGCAGGAGGAGCAGGTGCTTTGGGTTCTTTCTGCTCGTTCTGCACCAACTCCCTGGTTTTCTGCAGTGGGTTTGGAGCACCGTAAACAATATTGCTCCTTTTTTCTGGTTTTAAACTCTTAGGTGGATTCAGTAAAAAGTTGGCGCCGATGGCAGCCACTGGGTGAGGGTGAGGAGTTATGTGGCTCCTGTTTTGGGGAGATACTGTGCTTGTTTTGTACTTGCCTCAAATTCATAGACTCATGGAAGGGTTTGGGTTGGAAGGGACCTTAAAGATCATCTCATTCCAATGCCCTGCCATGGGCAGGGACACCTTCCACTATCTTAAATTGCTCCAACCTGGCCTTGGGCACTTCCAGGTATCCAGGTATCCAAAATCTCTCTGGGCAGCCTAATTCAGCACTGCAGTGACAGAAAGGCCTGTTACCTTGGAGGCTGTTCTGTAACTGCTTTAGCTGATGTCCTGCTGGTGGTGACATTTCTTTGCACCCCCTTTTGAAGCCTCTCTTCCCACAGTAGCCAAACACAGCCCTCAGTCCTGGGGACGGGGCACTTCCAGCTTCTTCCCTCTTCCCTTAGAATCTGCTTCCCGGGAAAGAGTCAGGCTGTTAAATACTCCCCTTCACATGTGTGTTTGCCAGAGCTAGGACTGTGGGAGCCACCTGGCATGCCTGAAACAGGGGGTTTTATTCACCCTAATGCTGAAGTTTGAAGTGCAGTGGTAGCTCAACCTTTTGTGTGTTATTGTTTCACTTTCCTTGCCTTGCAGTTCCCTTGATCCTTGGTCACATGGCATGGGAGGAGGTTGTGGTTCTTTAGCTTGCAGCACAGTCGTGTCTGGTGCCTGTAAATGTGATGCTCAGGATGTGCTCAGGAACTGGAATTACCCTGTGCCCAGACCAAGGACACAGTTGTGTTGGAAACTCCGTAAGAATCGAAAGCCTTCCGGGGTCAGAACTTCATTAACATTTCTGCTCTGAACTGAACCTGGGATGAGCTTCCCACAGAACACAGTTGTTGGCTGAAGCTTGAAGAATTCCTTGTGTGTTTAGTGTTTGGATCCTGGCAATAATTTCAACATCATCACCTTTCCTTGGAAACACTCAGGTCTCTTCCCTCAGGTGGAATCTTCTTCTCCCTCTGGAGCTCTCTGGAGGCAAAAGAACCCAACCCAAACACCGAACCCGATTTTCCTTGGTGTAGTTTGTATTATAATTTTGGGAAGAAATTCTTGGCTCTGAGGGTGGTGAGACCCTGGCCCAGGTTGCCCAGAGAAGCTGTGGCTACCCCTGGATCCCTGGAAGTGCCCAAGGCCAGGTTGGACAACCTGGGATAGTGGACCCCATGGGATGGCCTTTAATGTCCCTCCAACCCAAACCATTTGTGATTCTGGAAGATGTAGATGAAAATTTAAAGGTTTTAAATTTGCACAACTTTGGTACTTGGATGGTGTTGCTTCTATTATTATTATTATTGTTGTGAGAGAAAGCCCAATTTTAATAGGAATACTGCTTAGTCTATGCTAGAAAAAGTTAAGCTTTAGAAGGAAAAGTACGAGTTACACTTCAAAAGCAGTTTTCTTAAATCACAGTATCATCCTAAAGGAATAGTGACAGTTTCTGTTCGTTTTGTGGGTGGCTTTTGTTGTTTTGTTTTGTTTTAAAAATTTTCTAGGTTTAAATTTGTGTTACTTGAGAGAAATTCATGCAATTTACAGTGAGCTCCACTTTGGGCTTGTATTGTTTGGCTTATTGAAGTCTGGCATCACTAGTTTTTTAGTGGTTTTTAGCTGCAAGGATATTCAACCACACTTAAGTTTTTTTTTCTCCTTGGAAGCCACTACTTCAAGACGAGACAAACCAAAAGGAGTAATTACTTAAACTTAAAAGTGCATATCCTAAATCCTAAATCATTACAAAGGCAGGAAATTGGCCTGTCAAATAAGTGCTTTGGAACTGGGAGGTTTGACTGTACTTGGGAAAGCTTGGATTTAGTTCTGGTTTCAGTTGGGCTTCTCTGTGACGAGCAGTAAGGCAGAGATGGAAATATTATTAAAACTTTTTACTGGAGAGTGATTTATTGTTTAAGGACTTGAGAAGTGTGAATGGAGCTTGTCAGGCCTGGCTTGAGATGTCTGTAAAAGGCTGTGTGAGAATATCAGTTATCAAATCATTGGGAGCACAGCAGGGAGATGCTTTAATTGCAATTTACAGCCTGTGAGGACTTTACAGAATAGCTCCGGTGCTTCCAGGCCACTTTGGAGTGAGGAAAAACCTTGAATGTTGTTATTTTTATGAACTATAATATGGATTACCAAGGACAGCGAGCCTGGGAGCTTGGAAGGATTGTGGTTTATAGGAATTATATCAGAATTTGTGTTATTAGCACAGAGTATAAAACAATGTAATGCCTCCCAGTGCAACAGAACTGCTCTGCTTGTTGCCAAAACTAAGTGTGTGCTATGAACTTCTGCTGGAGTGAAAGGAACTGCTTTAAATTCATCCACGAAATCAGCCATGGAAGGAATTCCCTGGAATCATCACACCAGCAGATTCCCCATAATCGAGGTGTGATTTACAACAGTGGATACTTTTTTGTAGTTCAGTTTTTCGCTCAAAAAGCCTCTCTCTGTGTGTGTGTAAGTCCTCCAAAAGCTTCTGTTTGACACGAATTAGGTGTGTGAGGTGTTAATTTTTTGCCAGCGTAGCAATCCCGAGTAAAGTGTGGCACAGCCAGTTTGGAATTGGGAGAGCAAAAAGACCTGGAATACCAATAGGGCTGTGGAAGGAGGGGATAGAAAACCTGCAAATACACCCTTGCCCACGTGCCAAGTGATTTTATAAAAGCGAGTTGGTTTTATTTTAAAGTTGAAATGAAAATTTCATCAATTATAGGTGAAATCCACCTTTGTGGTGAACACCAGAACGTGAGTTGGACGGACAGAATCCTGTGAAAATTCAGTGTGATTCTTTAACTTGCAGAGAGTTAGAAAGATTTGGCATCAATCCCCAACACTGTATGTATTCAAAACTACAGAAGTACTTTGAGATCCTCCCCCTCTCTCCTGAAAGCTGTTCTCTTTGGTCAGGTATTGAATAATTTATATCATGTGAGACTATTGCACATGATGTATTCAGCCCTTGTTTAGCTCTTACATTAATGGTTTGGCATGCTGGCTGTACATTGATATGGGAGATGCTTCCCATTTTTTCTCTACCAACTGTTTAAATATATCTTGTGCCTCAGTAACTGCAAATGGGAAATAGAATAATTCAAGTAATTTCCCTTGATGGTTTTTATGCGTAGGAAAAGATTTCTTTTTTTTTTTTTTCATTTTACTTTATTTTATTTTACTTTTATTTTTTTTTATAATACATATGTGTTTGCACAATAGATTAAAGGAGAGCTTTAAAAATGATCCTGGTATATTTATGGTAACCTTGTGTTCAGCTGGACCAGTGGGATGTGAACAGGGAAGTTTAGGCTTCAGGCCAGGTATTGATTGGGAATAAAATATTGGGTGCTTTCCACTTCTTATATGGTTTTACATGTTGCCATGTAGGAAATTTATTCAACCTTTAATTAGTTTTGCACTGAAAATCGTAATGTTATTTCTGCTCGCTTTGGAGGCTGCACCAACACGAGAAACTCTTGAGTTAGCTGCTGATAAAAGTGTTTCCCTGGAAGGACAGTGGGAGCAGAGCAGGAGAAGGATTAATCCTGCAAAGTCCTGGCCCAGTCGGGATTGCCTGGAAAATCTTGTAAGCCCGTGTTGGGATAACGCTGCTCCTGCTCCCTGTGTGGCTGCTCTGCTGCAGGGCTTGGGAAGATGGGCTAAAAAGCAATATTTTAGGTAAAAAAGCTGTCAGGAGATAAAGCGTAGACGGCACTGATTTTTGGGGGTGCACGCACTGAGACATTTGCGTTTGTTTTAGGGCATCAAAGGAAACATTTCTTCAGTGGTTTTCCTGCTGATAAAAGGTCCAAGATGAAGTTGTAACGTTTTCTAAAGGAGGGAGCCGGTAAAACTTTAATTCCCGTTGGCACCGGGCTGTGGAACTTGGGAAAAGCAGGTTCCGTGGTTCGGATCTGGAAAGTTTGGAGCGTCACGGGGATCCCTGGAGAATAGGGACCTTCCCCCCTCTTTATCCAGCGCCCAGGTGAGCGGCGCAGGGAAAGTCCCGTCAGGATCCTGGGGGGATCCACGGGGCTGCCGGCGCTTCCCACCCTGTGCCCGGGGTGCACCTGGGCAGGAGGGGTCTGTTCCCGGTGCCAGGCACCTTCCAGAGGCACTGGAGAACAGGAAGCACCCCCCCCACCCCGCTCCCAGGTGAGGGAATCGCAGCAGCGCTTCCACATCGCTGTGGGCTGGGAAAGTGGAGTAAAAACATGCCCGGGATCGGGATCGGGATCGCTGCGGCCGCCACGGCGTAAGGAGGGATCTGTGGAACTCCTGGAGTGGCTTCCAGAGTAAGTCTGTCAGTCTTTGCATTTCCAGACGCCGGTTTTCCAAACCCACAGCCGTGCCCGTGGGAAGGGGATCTCCCGAGGAGAGGAGCCTTGGAAGCGATGCTGGTCAGTGGCTGCTCTGCTCCTCCATGGATCCACACAGTCACAGACACGAATGTTCTGCCAGATAACCTGATTTTCCTTTAAATCGGTGGCAAAAATTGGCTTATTTCTCCTAGGATGCTTCAGTCCTTTTTACCGGTGGTCGGAGGAGCTGGAATTCGTTTGCTTAAAATCTGCCGGGGGGGTGAATAATAATAATAATAATAATAATAATAATAATAATAATAATAATAATAATAATAATAATAATAATAATAATAATAATGATAAAGGATGGTCTTTCTTTAGGGTTAAAACCCAGCAAATGGAACAGAAATGGAACAGAAATTAAACAGAAATTCATGTCCTGTGGAAAAAGGGAAGGACAGGAGTAGGCTGGAATTTTAGGAGGTGACCTGACTTAAGGCAGTGAAAGGGACCTTTAGAGCTTTTCAAAGCCCTCGGAAGGATCGCAGCCGAGCGAGCTCCCACTCGGGGAAGCGTTGGGATACGCTTTTTAAGCATCCCAGCCCTGGCGAAGGCGTCCCGGAGCCGGGCAGGGAAGTTGGAATCCTATGCGCGGCGCTTATCCATAATCCCGTGTATCATGGCTGCGCCGCCCTGCCCTTGCTGTGGGGGTGAAATGTAGAACATGAGGCTGATCCTCGGGAGATGGAGCTAATTTCGCCCTAAACTTGAAAGTGTTAACAGCGCCTTGAAAATGTGACAAAGCTCAATCGCGCTCCTTGTTTATGGATCCCGCTCCCATTGGACGCCCGGCGGCAGCTCTGCCCTGGCAACTGAGCGCGGTCATTTGCATAGCGCGCCGCCATTGGCGGGCGCGCCGGGCGGCTGCGCCAATCGGGGCGGGCGGGCCGTGGTAGGCTATGCTAATGAGGCGCTGTTGCTGGGGCGCCGCGGCAGCGGCGTGAGGGGAGCCGGGAAAAGCGGCTCCCGCTTCCCTGGAAAACCGGGAACCGGCTCCCGAGCGCCTCTGGGCTGGGCACCGCCGGCCGCCCCGCCGGCCTCGCCCGCTCCACCCCGTCCAGCCTGGCCTCGGACGCTTCCCCTCGGGGATGGGGCGGCCGCGGCCTCGCCGGGCAACTTCGTTATTTCCGTTTTATTTTGTTTATTTGTCTGTTTATTTATTTGTTTCGTTTGTTTTTAATTAAAACGCCTTTAAAGTGGCCCCCGCAGAAAGCACGGCGGGAGACACACGCTAATAAAGCGAGGTTGGATGTCAGTCCAGCTTGGATGTCACTCCCCTTTCCCCCCGTGTCCGAGATAGGGATCTGGGGCCGGGGTGGATGTGGAATCATCTATTTATGGAACGCACACTAACGCTTACCTTTTAAAAATGGTGTTTTCACGGACCCCACCCCAGACGAAAACAAACCCCCTCAGCTGTAGGTTGTCAGGCTTTTTTCATGGAACACACGGACACTCACCTTTCAAAAAAGGTGTTTTCACATCCCCCCCACAGACCAAAAAACACCCCAACAACCCCCCTCAGCTGTCAGTCGAGTCCAGCTTTTTTCATGGAATACACACACATTTACCTTTCAAAAACGGTGTTTTCACATTCCCCCCCCACCCCAGACAAAAAATAAACCCCCAACCACCCCCCTCAGCTGTAAGTTGAGTCCGGCTCTTTTCCTTCCCTGTATAGCATTCCTGCCTAAGAATATTGGGGAATCCGATCTTAAAATATATCCTGCTGCTTAAATCTGCATCTGTAGCTGTTTCTTTTTTTATTTTGATTTTTTTTCCCCTGGTTTCCAAACCTGCCTTTTCTCCTGTTCAGTCCTGGATCACTTTTCCTTCTTCAGTCCTGTTCCCCACTCCCTCCCTCTGCCTTCCTTAGTGTCCAATTCCTGGGCTTTCTTTCCATAACTACTTACATTCCCTCTATCCAACTCAGTAAAACTGACTGGAAGGTTACTGAATTATTTAACTGAGTAAATCCAGCTACATTCCTTGTTATTTTTTGCTTTTTTTCCTTCCCCTTAGCCTAAGTATCAATACATATCTGAGGTTTGATACCACTGGTAACTGTGGAAATTCCTTTTGCCAGCAGATTTTTTATTCAATCTGATTTTTGCTTTGGTGGAATTTTAATTTTTGACAGAAAACTTGAGGTTTAGCAGAGGTAAATTTAATTGCTCTTCGAGCAAACCTTTTCATAGGGAAACTTAATGATTCCCAGTGCGTTTTGGAAGCTGAAAACTAAGATAAAATATAATTTCTGTGTGCTTGGAGTTTGTTTGGAGCCTTCTGAAGTGTGAGTTTAGAGCACGTTTAATGAAAAAGTCATGTCAGTTTAAACTTTATGTCACCAAATTTCTGTTGTGTTGTGAGCCTGTCGTGGTTTATAAGGTATTTTTCTCCTTATTTACTGAGTTTGACAGAACTTTGTGTATCACCAGTGTTCTGGTTTTCACTGGGAACTGAGGGACAGGTGGGGGTCTTTCAGCAAGATGAAATAAGGATAATAGTTGGAATTTAGTTGTTGGAAAACCTGCGTTGGGAATAATATTCACACTTTATTCTTTGCTTCTGCTTTGTTTTGTTTGTTGGGTCAAGGGTTGGACTTGATGATCTTGGAGGTCTTTTCCAACCTTAATGTTTCTGTGGGTCTTCCAACTTTCACCGTGATCATAAAAAAGCAGATCTCCGTTTTTCCCTCTCCTTTGTATTCCCTCTTTTTAAAATGTCAGGCTTTTCATTGAATTAGAAAACTCCCAAGCCTTAGAATAACTCCATACAATCATAAAATACACATAAATGAGGAGGAGGAGAGAAAAAAGAAGCATCAGAAGCTCAGCCTTGGCACATTTCCACTGGCACCGGTGACCTCTGGAAAATCAGATACAAACACAAATAATTTGTATTTTTCAGTTTTAAAGCCTCTTCTTTAAATCTGGTTTATTAAATATTCAATAATAAAGTGTTGATTGCTGAGATATTGAGTTTCATCTGACATAATCTAAACAAATACCCCCTTGGGTTGGATCAGCAGCTGAACCACTGGAGTTTGACCCGTGGTTTGGGATGAAGAGTTGGGATGTAACAGGAAAACTCCTGAAGAATACTAATTTTTAATAATAAATATTTAATATTAAATTAGAAGAAGATAAAATTAGAAGAACATAAACCTGTCAATAATAACTATTTTGTTGTGTAAATACAGTTGCATGGTTGTGACTGTTTCTTCTCCAAATCCTTGGATATCCTCTCCTGGAGGATCCCAGGAGGGCAGTGTGTCAAAAAAAGGTGGGTTTTTTTTTACCTAACCTCTAAAGCTGCTCCTCTGTGGAGCTCTGTAAAACAGAGATTTACCTCCTGGTATGTGTTCCTTGTGTTTTTAAAGCCTTTCACATTCTGTATATTCAGAATTAGAGGTTCAAAGTCATGGAACCCTTCTGTGTTTATCCCGTGTCTCCCTGTTTTTCTGCAGAAAATCCAGAATATTACAGAAGGAAACTGCTGTTTGTGAATTCCAAGGATACAAAAACAATGCCCACTCTATAGAATATATATGCAGCCAGGAATAATTTTATTTGGAGCACGGTCTGAAGGGGTGTCAAGGGATATTATGTTAAATACAATGGAAATAAAAAGATCTATTGTATGGCCACCTATTGAGTGAGCTGTGCTTCCATTCTGTCCCTCAAAACAAACAGGGCATTCATGGAGCCAAACAGTATCATAACTTATTGACATGGAGGCACTGAATTAAAGCTGGGGAAGGATTCTGCTGTTTCCTAATTTCTGTGCCCGGCACTCTTCATTTTAATGTCCTTTTAATCCACTTCATACACAGCTGGAGGCTTTAGGTCCATGTAGGATCATCCATAGGTTCAGTTCTCCCTGTTTACCCGTGGAGTTGGAGGTGTTTTTCAGACCTGCCCTCAGGCAGCTGCTCCTCCAGAACAGAGATGTAAAAGCAGAGGTGTCACAGAGCTTGATTTTGACTTTGGAAGTTCAGAGCATTTGTGTTTCCTGGAGGTTTGAGCTGAGAATTTTAGGCTTCATTTATTTAAAAAAAAAAAAAAAAAGAGTGGTTTCACTTTCACAACATTTTCTTAGCTCTGAGTTTCTCCAGAGTGTCCTCAAAGTAATATTTATAAGTTAATGGAACACAGATTTATATGGTGTTGCCAGTGGATTAAATGAGTTTTAGAAACTCCCTTCTCTTGTTGTGGGAGAATTCCAGCGTTTGGTCCTTCTGGTACCAGATTTTTGGAGTGTTATTTTTGGTTTTTTTTGAAGGTACTTCCCACAGTGTGTCCCTGTCCCTGTCCCAGGTCTGAGCCACAGTTTTTTCCACAGGAAAGGGAACTGGTTGTCCTCTGGTTGCACAAACCCCACAGACCACGTGCGAGCCCTGCCCAAAGTCCACCTCCTGCTGCAGCTCCTCCAGGGAAGAGCAGAGCCAGGACAGGCAGTGTCAGAGCAGCCCATGAACCTGCTCTTGGCCTGTTTTTTGGGAAAAGATCCCAGGAGTAGTTTTATGTCCCTTCCTAAACGCTGTGTCTTCTGTGTCCATCAGGGAAGAGCAGGAGGAATCCGGGGGTGTGTTGGCCCAGTGAATGGGATTTGAGAGGGTGGATGTTTCTAAGTTTAGGCCTTAATTTTGCTGTGAGAGAAGGCAGTGTTTGGCTTTTCCATGCAGGGAAGTTGGCTGAATGGGTATTGTAGGATCTCTTCTCAAGTGGCCTTTCTTAATAACTCCTCCACAATAATTTAGTTCCTCCAGAGGAGGAACTACCGTGGGATATTTATAACGGGATTGTTTGCTCTCCAGTAGCTGCTGCAGGTAATTTCCCTTTGTTCCCTGGGTTCTCTCAGCTTTTTTCACTCCAGCCCAAGCAGAGTGAGGTCCGTGGACCTCCAGGTTCTCATGTGGTCATTTTGAACTCGGTGCAGGGGGACAATGGGCAGGGAATGTTGCAGCAGTTCACGGAGAGTTCAGGTTGGCATTTGCTTGTTGCTTAAAAGATGATTGTTCTCAACTCTGAAATCCCCTGTGGTTGACATTTATTGTGCTCAGACAGAGCTCTGGTAGGTCTGACTTGTCTTCTCTTTGAACAGAGAGTTCTCCAGGTACAAGTGTTTGTCTCCATTGCTAATTGCTCCCTGTCTGCCTTGGGATGTGCTGGTAGAGCACAGGGATGGTTGGCTATTAAAGAAATGCAGGGATCAGCCTCACTTTTCCAGGTATCACAATGTTCATGGATACTGAACCATAGATTTGGAAAAACAAGGTGGACCAGAACTCTGCAAAACAATTCACTTTGCAAAAAAAAGGTGGATGTTACATGAAGGGAGAAGGTTGTACAGTTCCTAATATTCCTAATAAATCCTAATACAGGATTTTCTTTGAGGAGACTATTTGGCTGTTTTCACAGCCATTAATTCAAATACAAGCAAGAAGGTGCACTCCTTCATGTGTGGTGGCTTAGCAGGGACTGGAAATAAAAAGATTTGAAGTCTGAACCAGTCCTGTGCAGTGAGAACACCCTACTTGGTCTGTGGTGTTGGCCCACAAGCTCTTGAACTCTGAGTGTGGCAATGAGAACCCCCGTTGTGGTGAACAGTTCACACTTTTATTCTCTGCTGGGGTTTCCTGGCAGGTTCTCACTCAGCTTCCAACATATCCCTGAGAGGGAATATCTCTGAATGACCCAGACAGGGAAAGGGAGGATGGGGCAGGAGGTGAAAAGAAGCTCAAAACATTTCAGGGCAAAACAATGAATGACCTTTAGAGGGAAAATGTTGAAGAAATGAGTCGTGCAGGGGAGAAAGTTTCATCCTTAAAAACCTGAGATCACAGAAACAGAATGGTTTGGGTTGGAAGGACTTTAAAGCTCATCCATCCCACCCCCTGCCACAGGCAGCGACACTTTCCACTGTCCCAGGTTGCTCCAACCCCCGTCCAACCTGGCCTTGGACACTTCCAGG
>NW_016690527.1:245140-255324 GCF_001604755.1 Lepidothrix coronata | reverse complement strand
CAATCCCACCCCGGGACACCTAATCCCAGGTGTTTCCAAGCAGTTTGAGTGTTCCCTTGGGATTAGGTGTCCCGGGGTGGGATTGCAGGTGTCATGGAGCAAAGTCTGAGATGTGGCAAGGGCAGGTATTTCATCAGGGCTTGTTTTTGTTGATAGCCGGTGCTGCTCTCAGCAACAAGTCCATGAACTCCAGTGCCTTCATTTCAGGGACAGGAAGAAGTTGTAAACATGGAATTCCTTGGCTGCTGCTCCTGGTGGTTGCAGATCTTCAACTTTTGACCCGGGTGGTTGTTCCTTGTCGCTGACGTGGGCGAGGGTTGGTGCCACCATCAGGAGATGACTGAAGTGCCTTTGTTTGGGATGAGTTGGCCAATTCCCACCATCTCCTTGTCAGCCTTCATGTCCTCCCCTGGTCAGGCTCTTGTGTGTCCTCATGGCCCTGAGATTTGGGGTGAAAGCCCTTTATTTTTCTGGTTTAGAGAAAGGTTCTCGTTGGACGTGGTTTGGGGTCGCCTCTGTTGACATCCCTTTTTGTGGGGGGCTTCCCGTGGGATACGGTTTGGATTCGTGTCTGTTGACATCCCATTTTGTGGGGGACTTCCCTCCAAACAAACAGGGACCTGTTTGTGAAGCCCAAACAGCAAATCTCCCCAAAAATTTAAAGGGAATGAATAAAATGCCTGGACTTGGAGGCAGGTGGACTTGGGAGGGACGGGGTGTGCAAGCATGGAAAGCTTCAAGTGGAACTGAAATCTTGGATTTACAGCTGCTCTTCTGTGGGATAATTATATTTGTGATACTTTTCTACTTTATTACTTTATTTTAAGTGTGTGTAGTGCTTTCAGGTTAGTATTATTCAGTTTATCCTCAGATTTGTTGTGATTTTTGGAGTGTCAGAAGGTCCTATAAAGTCAAACTGTAAATGGGAACCCCACACTACCAGGATTTTTGGGTGTACACATGTGAGTTTCTGCTTTTTTAGGGATCCAAGTGCAGAATCTTCAAAAATTAAATTTGTTTTTATTAAGTTGTGTAATTTGCCAGATATCTGTCTGTTGTAAACCTGTGGCTTGGGGTAAAAAAGTACAAGAAATAAACTTTTTAAAGTAACTGGCTCCTATCTAGATTAATGGTATTTTTGACTGTCTGATTTAAATATTGTTTTGACTTTTACTTCAGTCACCAAGATGTTGCTAAGTGAGATTATGGGTTTTTTTCAAGAATTAAAAGAGCAGAAAGTAGAGATCCTGGAGGGTGTCTTACATATGCTCTTCCATTCTTACAGGAGTGTTCAGTATATATTGAAAAGTAACTGTACACTAAATTTATCAGGTTCTAGAGGTGGAAGATTAACTCTGATTCTCAGTTTTGAATGGACATTTTACAGAGGAGTTAAAAGTAATTTTCTGTGCAGTGTTAACTTAAAATGGTGTAGCCAGGAATTTATTTTATTTTCATTTCTAAGACCATTTCGAGGCTTTATCCTGTTATCAGAGGCACAATAATTCACACCAAAAAAAGGAGTTTTCCTATATCTCATCATTATATATATGTAATTTCATCATTTCATATATAGCATCATTATTGTTCTGGAGGAAAACACCAGTGGCCTGGCAGTGGGTATTTCACCCCTTTTAAAGTCATAATAATTATCCTGTATACAGCCTTTCTCCTGTATAGCTGTTTGAATAGTATTTTGACTTCTTTATTGAATGTATTTGTGTATAATCCGTGTAAAATGACATTTGATTTCGTCCCATGCAGTTCTGTTGCCCTGACAGGGCTGAGTCAATGATCCAGTGTAATTTTCAATGTTTTATTTTTTTGTTTTCTTGTCATAGTTATTTTTAAGAAAGCCCAAACTGACGATCTTAGTTCATCTGCTGTTTTCTACTGCCTGTATTTCCTTGCAGGGTTTTGCTTGTAAAGGAAATGGGGATTTCCCTTCCTTGGTCAGGTGCTTGGCTGTTTAACACCTTCCTTCTAAATTTAATCTTTACCAATAATTCTGCTTTGAGATTGCAGCTGCTGTTTGTTTGCAGGGAGGCACAAACACAGAGGGCAGGGAATCCCAGAATCATCAAGGTTGGAAGGGACCTTCAGGATCATCCAATCCCACCAGAATCCCCCCTAATCCATGTCCCAAAAGAGGAGCTGCTGAGACTGGGCACTGCCTCTGCTTTTCTTTTGGCACAGTCAGTCAGAAAGTTGCTGGGAGCAACCCTGAGAGGCACAGCTCGGGTGTTTTTCTGGCTTTTGTGGAATCCACACACAAAATTCCTGTGTTTGAAAATAACCCCTGTCAAATTCTGCTTGTGACACGTAGTTGGAGGTGTGAGAAAAGGATTCGAGTGATGGGGTGGGTTGGGTTGGAAGGAACCTTAAAGATCATCCAGATCCAACCCCCTGCCATGGGCAGGGACACCTTCCACCAGCCCAGGTTGCTCCAAGTTTATCCAACCTGGCCTTGGACACTTCCAGGGATCCAGGGGCAGCCACAGCTTCTCTGGGAATTCTATCCCAGCCCCTCCCCACCCTCACAGGGAAGAATTTCTTGCTAATATCCCATCTAACCCTACTATCATTGAATTTGAAGCCATTCCCCTTGTCCTGTCACTCCATGCCCTCATGAAAAGCCCCTCTCAGCCCTCCTGAAAGTTAATCCTTCCCACCAGGATGATTTCTGGGTTCCCCGCTTCTCCAAACTTCGGCGTACGAAAAAGCCGCCGAGCTCCGCGCGCCGGGACGCGGAGGGCAATCCTCTCGGACCGCTCAAAACCTCCCCTTGTCTTTGCAGGAGGAGAGACTTCAGCATGCAAACCTTCATCTGTTCGGCTTGCACCATCGTTTTCATTCCATGCTGCTGGCCTTCAGATGGCTGGACAGATGTCCCACTCCCATCAGCAGTACAGTGACCGGCGGCCGCAGAACATCAGTGACCAGCAGGTTTCTGCCTTATCCTACGCTGAGCAGCTCGAGCAGCCACTCCCACTGACAAACCAGGTGAGGGGCACACAAAGGTCCTTCAGGTGTCAGAAGTTCCTGTGAATAACAGCCGTGGAATCACAGGATGGCTTGGCTTGGAAGGGATCGGAAAGATCGTCCGGTGCCACCCCCTGCCACGGGCAGGGACACCTTCCACTAGAACAGGTTGCTCCAACCTGGCCTTGGAGACTTCCAGGGATCCAGGGGCAGCCACAGCTTCTCTAGGAATTCTATCCCAGCCCCTCCCCACCCTCACAGCCAAGAATTCCTTCCCAATATCCCACCTAACCCTGCCCTCCTTCAGCTTAAGGCTGTTCCTCCTTGTCCTGTCGCTCCAAGTCCCTCTCCAGTTTAATGTGTTTTACAACCAGAAACTACATTTATTTTTTTTTTTAAATGCTTTGTTGTTTTGTTTATTTTTTGAACTAAATAACTCCTGACTCTTTAAGGATGGGTAGACAAATAAGTTCCTTGAAGTTGTTTTTAAACATCTGGTACATATTTATTGTGATTCTTCTACTTAGACAATATTTCCTCTTATTTTAAGAAAATGCTACAAGTGCAGAGTTCTAAAGGGAGTTTAATAATAGTGGGGTTTTTTAATTTTTATGCTGCTTGTTAGAATATAATTACTTTATTACTTGTTCTCATGGACAGTGTTTTAATGCAGTGCCACTGCTTGGTGTATTTGGAATAGAGAGGTTTGCACAAAAGTATATTATTAGGCAAGATACACTTTTTCTTTTTTTTTTTTAAAAAAAGCAGCATCTAAAGCTGTGCTATCATTGAGGTTTTACTACTGCTGATTTGCTACTTGCTGTTGCAAGGGGGTAAAATGGCCACAGGGATTAGGATGCTGCTGCTTTTGAGCTGTCAGGATCAGCCTTTCTTCTGTCCTGCCTTTGAGTTGCCAGAGCTGAAAGAGCTCCCTAACCCACAGTGCCAGTAGCCACAGGAGCTGCTGTAACTCTGGATAAGTGGGAATCCTGTTATTTTTTAAAAATGGCACAGCCCAGTTGTGGAAACCTGAGCACAGATTGGTCCCAAAGCTTAAAATCCAGAAGTCCAAAATTTGGGGCAGACCATGGACAAGTTTCACGTGAGGATGGAGATGAAGTTTTTTGTTGCTGCCAGGTTCAGGTCTGTTCTTGTGTTCAAGATGTCTTGAACAGGTGGAGGAGTCTCCAGGAGCATCAAGAGATTCTCTGGTGCTGTAGGAAGACACTTATGTGGGAAGAGGAATTAGAGAGGATGGGAATGATCAAACCAAGTGCCAGGATGTTGGATACCAGGCTTTGGAGATCTCTGATGGCAAGGTCTCCACAAAGAATGGCAGAGGGAAGGGGGCTGGCAAAGGATGTTTGTATTTTGGTGAGAGCAAATCAGTAGGAAGAGTAAATCTCCTCCTATAAACAGTGTTGAGCTTGAGGATCTACAAAGGTATTTTCTGTGACTTGTTTTAGGTTAAAGGGGCCCCCAAACCTCCCCAGTGAGGTTGGTCAGTCAAGGAGAAAAGTTGCTGGTTCCTTGAACATTTCAAGGCACTTCAGGGCTACAACCAGGCACCCCCTGTGTGAGCTTTAGTGACATCAGTGCTTGGTTGGTCGTGTTTTCAAACCAAACTCAGGGAATTTTAGGTTGTGTGGATGTTACCCATGGGAGGAAACGATCGGCTGGACACCTTGGTGATGGCAGTGGAGCTGTCCCTGCACCACTAACACTATTTTATAGAATCAGTTCTTAGTTTTCCAGCTCCATCTTGGTTTTTTCTGCATTGTAGCTTCTGTTTTCCTCTTTTACTGTAATTGTCTCCTTGAAGTCTTTGTTGTCCTGTGCCCAAGCAGCTCAGAATTGTCACTTCTTTATCCTTTCAGCACCCTTGGCTTTCATGGTGGGCAGTTCATTGAAGTCTTCTGACTACTTGTCCTTTGTGCCTCTGTCCTCCTCTGAGTTCTTGTGCTTCTTGTCCCACCAAGAGTTCTCCAGAGCAGGTTCCTGGCTGGAGTGGAGGTTCTGTAGGAGCCTCCTGGGGAGTCTCAGTGGCTTTTTGTCTTTGCATTGATCTGATCTGCACAACCCAGTCCAGCTGAGATCTTCATGCTGGTGGGTCAGATCATCTGCTCTAGGCCTAAACAAATCCCTTGTTCTTTCTCTTAGAGTTGCCCTTTTCCAGCTCTAGTTCATCTTGATTCAAACTCTTATTCTTTTTTTCTCATAAAAGTGTGACTTTATGTGGGTGAGGGCACTGAGTGTCACATCCAGTTCTTCCTGGGACACCTCCAGGTTTGGGGACTCCACCACCTCCCTGGGCAGCCCCTGCCAAGGCCTGACCACCCTTTCCAGCAAGAAATTCCCCCTCCTGTCCAATCTGAGCCTCCCCTGGCACAGCTGGAGGCCGTTCCCTCTCCTCCTGTCCCTTGTTCCCTGGGAGCAGAGCCCAAACCCCCCTGACCCCCCTTCTTGTTGCAGAGCCAGAAGGTCCTCCCTGAGCCTCCTTTTTTCCAATTCTGCTTCTGATCCTTAAGAAGATCCTGTTTTTAACATGCAGCAAAAGGCTGAATGTCTGTTGGAGAAGGTTTGATTGATCTGACACTGCCATAAAAATAGGAGGAGGGGAAAGGTAACTCTGGCAGATACAGGGAGTTTAATTCTTCAAGGGTAGAACCTTTTAGTGCAGTGGCTCACATCCAGTCAAACAGATGAGAATTAGGTCTAAACAGACAAGGATTAGATCTCCAAGCTTTGTTTTCCTGGTTTTTCCCAACACCAGGATCATCAGCAGGCTGGACAGTGGCCTCAGCTTGGCTGCTCCAGCTTTCCACAGCCTAAAAGGAACTTATTCCGTGCCCTAAAAGTGATTTCTTTGGGTGCAAGCGTCCACCAGTTGGTTACTAACGAGTTACCAACCCCTTTGCTCCTGAGAGGGCCCATTCCCTGGGGATGGAGCAGCCAGGGCACTCAAGGAAAGCAGGAGTTTCCCGGGAAGCTCCAGGTAAGGAGAGTCTTTCCCGAGCTCCAGCCCCCCTCTGGTGGCCAAAGGGCCGCGGTGCTTCTGCTGGGAAAGCCAACCCCTCTCCCAGATTCCATCCTTTCCAGGAACTCCCTCTGTTAAATAACTGCCTTGTTACTTTTTCGGGTTATTTTTATGTCTTTCTTTTTACTTTAACAGACTCTTTTTTTAATTGAGGATATTTTCTGGTTCAGGTTCCTCCAGTGATTTTAATTCATAAACAGAGAATGGGGAAGCCTGGGATGGGAATTTATTCCTTTTATTCCTGCTCTGTCCTGCTTGGATTTTGATTTTATTGGTTTGCAGGCCAATTTAGGATTTGCTATTTTAGGAATCAAAAAATTGTAAAAAATGTAAAATTTTTTAGAACATAAATACTGCACTGTTAGAAAACAGTAACAACTATTTATGTTAAAATATATAATATATATATATACACATATAAACCTTTAAAATACCTTAAAATTACCCTTAACATTTTATTTATATAATCTTCTCTTGCACCTCTTGCTTTCTGGCTGTACTTCCCAAACCCATCATTGACAAGGCTCAAATAATAGGAAGATACTCCAAAACCAGCCACTTTTCACCTATTTATGAGGGTTTAAATTACAGTTAAAACCTTCCAGCTCTTTCCTTTTTAACTTTTTCCTTCAGGAGTTGGTCTTTAGGCTTTCTTTTCCCAAAAAGTGCCGGGTCCTGCTCTTGGCTGTGGGGTCTCACTCTGTGCTGAGAGCCAGAACCAGCTTCAGGGAGCTGTAGGAGCAGCAAAGTTGGGATCTGTGGCATTTTTCTCCTTTAACAATCACAAACTCCTCTTTCTTTGTCCATTTTTAACTGGTTGCATCTTGTGAGTTCAACGTAACCCGATGGTAAAAGAAGATAAGAAGCTTAAAAGTTGTCACAACTTCAAACAAGTGGTTTTTTTTTTGCTCTGCACTTACATTTTGTCTCCATCCTGGGTGCTCAGATGGCCTGAAACTGTTTTCAGTGAAGTATAAAAGGATCAGAAAATGACTTTACCTGCTCAGGAAGTTGAGGTGAACTCACAGGCAGATTTTGGTAACAAATTCCAACAGTTCAGCTTTCAGGAAGCACCTGGAATTGGAGGTCAGGCTGATGCTGAACACTTTTATCTCTGTTTGTCTAAGATCACTTAGCACCTGCATAATTCCTGTTTTTTACTGACCAGATCGTGGCCAGAGATTTTATTGATCACAACTAGATCAAGGCCAAGTTCATGCCTTAATTCAAATCCTTAATTCAGTTAAAAATCCTTAATTCAGTTATTTCCACTACCTGATAAACATTATGTTAGTGGGGGACTTCACCAGACTCTGTCCTGAGTGTGAACATGTCAGTTAAACAAGTCATCACAACTGGAATTCTTGCTAAAAGTTGCCTTTATACTCTAAAATCTTCATTATTTATTCTGTTCATTATTTATTCCATTTTTAAAATGGAACACGGACTTTACACAAGCTGAATTTATCTTTTATTCCCTTTTCTTAATCAACGTGGATGGTGGTGGATCTTTCTTTTTAAAAAAGAAAAAATCTGAATTCAAGCATCCCATGAACAGAATATGTATTTCCATAATCAAAATAAAAGGCATTTAATAAGGAAATCTTATTTTATTTTATTATTTTATTTTTTTAAATTATTATTATTTTAGATAATAAAACCTATGGCCAAAGAGAGGGAATTTTGTTTTCTCTTCCTTTATTCATCAAACCCAGAGACTGTGCTGGTTCAAATAACACACCTGAGTTAAAATCACAGTTTCCTTCAAACATGGTTTGTCTCAGGTTGTTGAGTATCAGTGGGGCTCTTGGTTGCCTTTTTTATGGGTGTTTATTGACACATATAATTGAAATTAAAATAATTCTTGTCTCTCAGACAGAAGTTCCAGCATCTCTTTGATTTGGGAATGTTCCCAGGAAGATTTGGGGGCTGTTTCCAGGAAGATCTGAGGTTGCAGTGTTGCTCTCTGGCCACCAGATAGAGACTGAAGCTCGTGAAAAAGGAGTTTTCTTTCTCTTTCCTCTCTTTTTTCATCTCTTTTCCCCTTTCCTTTGGTGCTTGAGGATTCTCTGAAGCCCAGGCAGGAGTCAGTGTCACCCCATCAGTAAAGGATTGGAGAGTGTTGTTGTATAAAATGGATAATGAGCACTTTGCTCCACGGTTTTCCATCACCAGGAAGGAGAGAGGGAGCAGGAATCCCTCCTGGAAAGAGAAGAGAACGTTACAAATGTTCAAATATAAAAGGAGGAGGGGAAAAAAACCCCCCTCAATTCTTTCTCTTCTCCCACCCAAAACTTTATGAACCCAGGAGAGCAAAATAGAACCTGTTGAGAAGTTCCTGCAGGCTCAAAGTGAGGCCTCGGGAATGTGGGACTGTCCAAATCCACACTGAAAAGCACAAGTTTAAAATAAGGGACTGACTGCAAGAACCAGAGGAGTAGCCTTCAGAATTTTAATTAATTATTATTTAATTATTTACAATAATTAAATAATGATAGTTAGGGAACAGCAGCAAATCAGATTATAATTTTTTTTTAACCAGTCTGCTGATTTCAAAGTGGAAATCAGATTTATTTTTGAAGTAAGCAAGGAAATTTGACTTATAAATTAGAAAATAAACATGAAGACTTGTCCTATAAATTCCTATTCCAGATTAGAGGAATGTTATATGTGAATGGTTGATCTGAACTATGGAATTCTTGAAGTGGAAAACTCAGAGTCCTTGTGCTGCTCATCCAGCCCTGGACAGAGACTGGGCCCTGCTGATACTCCTGTACCACAGCCTGGGTTTTACCAGCAAAATCTACCGGTGTTCTCGTGCTCCAGTTAAGAAATTTTAAGGAAATACTTGGATTTGGGAAGGCTGGAGCAGTGCCAGCTGGGATTAGGATGTGCTGCTGCTCCGTTTTTAACGGGGCTGTGGGAGGGAACCAGAGGAGCTCCTATTTAAGTGTGGTTTGTTTAATGCTCCACATTTGTTTGGCAGCTGAAAGGAAGCAACAAAAAAAAAATGTTTTGTAAATGTCAAATAGTTTGTTTAGGAAACTTTCAGGCAGTTTCCTGATGTTTACAAAGTTTTATTGCTTGTAATAAAAGAGAATGAATGTCTTTCCCTCTATCCATGTGCTCCGTGCACCCACTGGAGCTGGGATTTCTGGGATGGTTCCTTGGGTACCTGAGGGCAGGTCCGGTTTCAGAAGCACAAACCTTTATAATTTCTTTTTTGTGAGATCTTTTTTGGGTCACTGCAGTGTGATTTTTTTTAAAATAATTTGTTTTGTCGTGCACTCTTTGCACAGCAACTATTCTAATATTTATTATTTATTATAATATTTAGTAGCTTAATACTAAATATTGTATTATATAATTTAGTAGTATAATACTGAATATTATAGAATGCAATATGATAGAATATAATAACATCTAGTATTTATTATTCAGTAACATTCAAGTAGTATTAGTTAATTTAATATTTACTAATTATTATTACTTATAATAAAGTAATACTGTAAAAGATGGAGGAGCAGTTCCACTTCTCCAGGTCATTTATTAGTTCAATCATATGGATATAGAACATACATGAAACAAGGTTTTCTCCAGTGAAGTTGCTTAAACTTGCCCTGAGGTTTCCTGTCACTGGGGAATGGGGAGGGATAACCCCAGGCACCGGCCTAGGCTGGGAATGACCTGCTGGAAAAGGACCTGGTGGCCAACGAGCTGTCCCTGAGCCAGCAGCGTGTCCTGGGAGCCAAATGGGATCCGGGGGGGATCAGGAAGAGCATTTCCAAAGGGTCAGGGAGGGGATCCTGCCCCTCTGCCCAGCCCTGGGAGGCACATCTGCAGGGCTGGGTCCAGCTCTGGCTCCTCAGGACAGCAGGGACATGGAGCTGCTGGAAGATGATTCTCCTGTGGAGATGCTGAAGGGATGGAGCATCTCTGGGAGCAGGAAAGGCTGAGGGAGCTGGGGCTGTTCAGCCTCCAGAGCAGACACTGAGAGGGGACCTCCCCCAGGGTCTGGCAGAGGATGGACCAGGACTTGGACTCTGATCCTTCCAACTCAGCTGAAGCTGAACAGGAGCCAGAGTGTGCCCAGGTGGCCAAGAAGGCCAATGGATCCTGGCCTGGCTCAGGAACAGTGTGGCAGCAGGAGCAGGGAAGTGATTCT
>NW_016690527.1:237995-244660 GCF_001604755.1 Lepidothrix coronata | reverse complement strand
GAGGTCCCTTCCAACCCAGCTGATTCTATGATCCTGTGATTCTGTGGTTTCTTGCAGTCATTGTATCACTAAATTCCTATTTTTTTCCCCCTCATTTCTTATTCCAGAGGCGGATGCCCCAAACTTTCCGTGATCCAGCCACTGCTCCACTGAGGAAACTCTCCGTAGATTTGATCAAAACATACAAGCATATTAATGAGGTAACGGCTCCTTGGTGGGCACTGAGGGCAGGGCTTTGTTTCAGCACATAATTAATGCATTTCCTACAAATAATATCAAGAAAGGATCACAAAAATCAAGTTTTCTCTCAGTTGTTCCCGTTGAGGTCATTGATGTCCTGCTCCAGCACAGGAAATCTTTTATCCTGGAATTTATTTTCTCTTGTTTTCTAGACAAATGTTTTGCATGATAAAAGAAGTACGAGGGGCACAAACACACTTTGAGCTATAAAACTTTATGAATGTGTCTGAGGACTTCTAAGGAAAATTGTTTTATATTTTACATACATATTTTCCCTAAATTATATCATTAAATCTTATTGGCAAATGTAAAATATAGAATCGTTGTTGTTAGTACAAGCAGGCATCAATTAATTTTGACAGTTGAAGGGATTTCAGTGACTTCCTTGGAATTCTTGTGGAAAGCTCCAGCTGATAATTCTTATTTCCAGGCTCCTTAGCATTTTTAATTTTGCTGTGTACTTATGGTTCTGTTCTTCTTGCACCTGTGAGCTCCAGGGATCAGAACATTAATTTAGATCTGCTCAATTATTCCTCGAGACTTTGCTTTGGAATAAAGACTTGGCTTCAAACAGAGCAATAGCAGAGGGTGGCTTGGATTTCCACTGCTCCAAGTTGCACTTTAAACCACAGGATGATTAATAAAAGTTGATTTTGCTCTCGATTGAACTGACAACTCTAAGAACTGCTCTTAACCAACCCCCTTTTCACCTTCAGGTTTACTATGCAAAAAAAAAACGGCGGCATCAGCAGGGCCAAGGAGATGATTCCAGTCACAAAAAGGAGAGGAAGGTTTACAACGATGGATATGATGATGACAACTACGATTATATTGTGAAAAATGGGGAGAAGTGGATGGATCGGTATGAAATCGACTCTTTAATAGGCAAAGGATCCTTTGGACAGGTGAATACATCATTTTATATATATATATATGATTTATATGAATCATAATTATGTTTAATTGGAGGTGCTATTCCTGTTTCCTTTTGAAATGAAAACTGGTTTTTCTCTGTGCTGTTTTACTGAGTGTCTACTCAGGGCACTCATATTTTGTGGTGTTTCAGGCAACATTTGAATATATTTTATTTTGTAGCTCTGGTAAAGCATTTTACAGTGAGAAATCCTCAACCTTTTGCCATCAGCTGTTTGGCTTAGCTTTTAAAATTAAAACAATAAACCAGTCCTAGAGATCACCTGCTATAAATGTTATTAGTAGCATTTATTTGGACTGTTGGTAGCCAAACCAAAGGCTGGAAGGAGGATGGAGCTTTTCTTTTTTGGTTGGTTTTTTTTTTTAGTTTTCCTCAGATTTTGCCAGTCCTTTTACAGTGTTGGTTTAGGTGATTTGATAATTTTATTTCCCAGTCCTTTCAGAGTGTTGGTTTAGGTGATTGGATGATTTTATTTCCCAGTCCTTTTACAGTGTTAGTTTAGGTGATTGGATGATTTCATTTATTTATGAAATAATAAATGCTTGTTGTCTATTGGCTAATTTTATTTGTATTTATCATATGTATTTTTATTGACATATTTATTCATGTAAAGTGCCCTCACAGCAGTAAATGTCACACACTCGGTTGTGGCTCTGTTGTGGTGTGGAGAGAAGAAATCAAATTAAAAAGGACAAAACTTCTGGAAAAGTTGTCCTGAATGTAGACAAGTGAGTTTTGCTGTGTTTTGAAAACTGGAGAGATTTTCCTGATGGATTTGGCTGCTCTGTTGCAGGTTGTCAAGGCCTATGACCGAATGGAGCAGGAGTGGGTGGCCATCAAAATCATCAAAAACAAGAAGGCTTTCTTAAACCAGGCCCAGATTGAAGTGAGACTGCTTGAGCTTATGAACAAACATGACACTGAGATGAAGTACTACATAGGTATTTCGATAATTATTCTCCCATTTTTATCTTATTCTTAATATGGGACATTTTCCCATACAACAGGGTGCTCCTGGTCCTAAAGGAATACCAGGAAAACAACACACTTTTAAAATGATTCCTATGATTTCGTGCAGATTTTCCAGTTTGCCTTGTGCCAGCCAGAATTAAAACATGGAAAAGGATTTGTTACTTTGCAGTGTTGGGATTTTCTGCAGAGTTTTCTTTTTTCCAGTTAAGGGCACCTGAAGAAGTTGCCATGGACCTGTGATGATCTGTGGTGGTTTGCATCATTTTCACTCTCAAATTATCTCACAACTGTCATGGATAAGGACATATATTTTATAGGAATAACAGAATATAGAACATAATATTTTGTGGGAACAGTAGCTTCATCATTACTTTTTTTTCATGCGTGTTTACAAAGCTCAAAATTTGATGTAACAACCAAAGATTTGTGTAAATGTGAAGATTTGCCCATTTAGAGCTCAGAAAATATTTGAAATCATATTATTTTGACTGTTTCTGTAGGTTGAAGTGTTGTTCCCTTGATTTATTATTATAAAGCTCCTTGAAATTTATGGTAATAATGAAATCAAGTCAGATCCTGTAAAAAGTTTATTAAATCCCATCTATCCTGTGGAGTAGAGAATTGGGAAAGAAATGATGGAAAGAAGACAACCCCATGCTGTAAAGAGAGATGGAGAATGATGAAAAAGAGTGATTAAGGAAAATTAAACTGGGTTTAAGCATTTCTTAGTTTGTAGAAGCCAAAATACCAACAGCTGTGCTGTCCTGGTTTGCATGTCTGTATTGAATTCCTGATTTTTCTTTCTGTAGTGTAGAAAGAAATCTTTGAAATAATTTTAACATACGTTGGTATTAAATTATTTTATGATTATTCACTTAAATTTTAATTTGTTTTATAGAATAGCATATTCAGAATGCATTTTATGTATTCAGTGTCAAAGCTTTTGAGGTATTTTTAAGTTAAATTTATTAATGGCAGGTTTACATAAAACAAAACCTAAACTTGTCAGTGCCCCATATCAGAAAGGTGTTAAAGACATGACCAGTTTCAGATTAATAAAAGCAAGTAAAGGCATCAGCAAATAAGCTCTTGGAATTTTAAATTTATAGGGAAGAACCTGTCCCAGGTAAGTTGTAAAGGGCACAGAAAGAACTGGCTCCTGATAACAGAGAAAACAAATCCATGGACACCAAAAATCCACCTTCACTAAAAACCTGAATTCTCATTGTGCTGACATTGGTTCAGCATTTTATTATGGCAAAAAAGGGGAGTGTGTTGCTTTTTATCTGAGGTGTTTATCCTATTTCAGTTCTCTTGTGGCAACCTGAGCTCTTGGCAGACTGACAAACAGATTTAAGGGGATGAATATTTCACTTAGTTCATGGAAAAAAATCGATGGATTGGATTTGAACTGGATTGGTTCCTTCCAGAAACTCACATTGTGCCTGCTTGAAATGAATACAATGCCCCGGGGATATTGATTTTAATCAATTATTTTTAATTATTAACTGTATAATCAATTGAAGTCACGGCTTATAAATTGCGATTTATAAATTATAAATCTTAAATGAATCTGATGGTCAGATGTTTCCTCTGTAAATGCAAGGGGGTGGTAACTTGCTTTGGTAATACAGCCTTTCTGTCTTCAGAGTAATTCTTTGGATAATACTGGGGATGTGTAAAATATCCCTCTGTACTCCAGGGCTGGCAGAAATATTCTGTAAATAACACAGAACTAGGAGAAAAGAAAATAATACTCTTATTATTTTACTCATAATTAAGCTTCCTGATTGTAATTAGCACCTCATTCTTAGCACACAGGGGCACGTTTTAATGAATTTCTTTTTCCCCTTTCCCAAGTGCATTTGAAGCGTCACTTCATGTTCCGGAACCATCTGTGCTTGGTGTTCGAGATGCTGTCCTACAACCTGTACGACCTGCTGAGGAACACCAACTTCAGGGGGGTGTCCCTGAACCTCACCAGGAAGTTTGCCCAGCAGATGTGCACAGCTCTGCTCTTCCTGGCCACCCCCGAGCTCAGCATCATTCACTGTGACCTGAAACCCGAGAACATCCTGCTCTGCAACCCCAAACGGAGCGCCATCAAGATCGTGGATTTCGGCAGCTCGTGTCAGCTCGGACAGAGGGTGAGCACCACTCCAAATTCTCTTTGCCCAATGTTATGAAGTCATAATGCTCAGCTGGCTCGTTTAAACTTTACACATGGTGGCTTTGAAGTAGTAATTTAAGTTTGAACGGGGCACGAGAGAGCAACAGGTCCGTGGGAGCTTCAGGTACGAGTTCCGGAATCCCGGAATTGTTAAGGTTGGAGAAGACCTGTCAGGCACACGGTGACTCTGTGCAGGGCTGGATGATCCTTGGGGGTCCCTTCCAGCTCAGCGTATTCTGGGATTCTGTGACTTTTAAAATCATCAAGAGGCCTTTTAGGGTCTTTTTGAAGAGGCCTTTTAAGATCATCAGGTCCAACCGTCAACCAGCACCACCATGTTCAAACCACGTCCTCAAGTGCCACATCCATGTTTTTTTTAACACTTTCACACTCCACCACTTCCCTTTAGTTCCCTAGTGGATAAAAATCCACCCCAGTGATAAAATTTCCATCTTTTTTCGTTCTCCTGGGCTGTGTTTTTGTGCCATGTCAGTGGAAAATGCATCAGCACTTGGTTGTACAAGTCTGCAGTGCTGTTAAATAAAATACTCTTCTATTATTATCTTATTCCATACATGTTACCTTTAATCACCTTATTATTTTATTCCATATGTATTACTCCTTCCACTTTGGCCTGTCCTCTGTTTATTACTGGTTATACTACAGATTGGGTCATTATATGAAATGAATTCAGAAATTAAAGGATTAACTTTAACAAAATTCCCCCAATTCTCACTTGAGGAGTTGGGATTGGCCGTTGCTTTTTTCCAGTGTAATTTGGGAAGAGCAGATGAGAATACTGAATATTGCAGTGAATGCAGAGAATATTGAATATTGCAGAGACATAGACTTACATTAATTAAAGGGCTTTTAATATATATAAACGATACACTAGAAACTTTTCACCCTGGGGTGAAGGAAGACACGAGGAGCTGAAATGACACCCGGATTATTTATGTCAATAATAAGATGATTTTGAGCCTTTAAGAGGCACAAATACAAATCAATGATCACGTGAGTAAACCTGCACCTTTTTTTGGAGAATATGAATATTTTCCTAAGAATTAACAGTGACATATTTTTATTAATACAATGTATAGATATTTTGAGTATCACCGAGACCTTTCCCTGCACCAAAACAATATTTCCTGGGAGTTGTGTTTTGTCACGTGGAGTTGTCAGAATGCCCTTGGATGCTGTTTATGACCTTCAGCTGTTTTATTTCAGATATACCAATATATCCAGAGTCGTTTTTATCGATCACCAGAGGTGCTACTGGGAATGCCTTATGATCTTGCAATTGATATGTGGTCCCTTGGGTGTATTTTAGTGGAGATGCACACTGGAGAGCCTCTCTTTAGTGGGGCAAATGAGGTACGTTGTGGACAAATAATTAGATTATTTTTTAATTAATTCCCATCGTGGTTTCCGTCTGTTTAATTGTAATGCATAAATGAGGGATGTCTATAACTCTAAAATGATTAAACATCAATAACAGCCATGTCTGTTGTCGGAATTCAAAATTGCCTGTTAATTTTCTGCTTCTCCCTCTTACTCCTTACTCACCGATTTGCTTTGTACATAATGGATTTTTCTTAAATTAATTAATTAAGAACTTGTCTGGGATGCTGACATTTGGGACACTGCTTGGCTGGCTGCCACTTGTTCCTCATCAGTCCTTTTTGTTTGGAACAGGTGGATCAGATGAATAAAATAGTGGAAGTTTTGGGGATACCACCTACCCACATCCTCGACCAAGCACCAAAAGCAAGAAAGTTCTTTGAGAAGTTGCCAGATAGCACTTGGAACTTGAAGAAGACCAAAGATGGAAAAAGGGTAGGTTAAATAACCAGGATGATTAAAAAAAACCATATATTTTTTATATTATTATACATTTAATATATATATATATATTTTTATATATTTATATATATAAATGGTGACATGTTACTTTGGTTTGTTTGGAGCTTGAACAAGGCCAAAGATGGAAAAAGGGTAGATTAAATTACCAGGATGATAAAAAAAATATATTTTAATATATTTTATATATTTATAGTTTTATATATATTGATCATATATGTTTATATATGTGTTTATATATAAACAGTGAGATGTTACTTTGTTTTTTTGGAACTTGAAGAAGACCAATAATGGGAAAAAAGTAGATTAAATAACCTTGATGATTAAAAAGAAATAAAATCTTATATATATATATATATTTATATGTATAAATGGTGAGATGTTACTTTGGTTATTTTGGAACTTGAAGACCAAAGAGGGAAAAAGGGTAGATTAAATAACCAGGATGATTTAAAAAAATAAATTCTTATATATATATATATATATATA
>NW_016690527.1:233671-237984 GCF_001604755.1 Lepidothrix coronata | reverse complement strand
TATACATTTAATATATTTATATTTTTATATATTTATATGTATAAATGGTGACATGTTACTTTGGTTTGTTTGGAGCTTGAACAAGGCCAAAGATGGAAAAAGGGTAGATTAAATTACCAGGATGATAAAAAAATATATTTTTATATATTTTATATATTTATAGTTTTATATATATTTATCATATATGTTTATATATATGTTTATATATAAACAGTGAGATGTTACTTTGTTTTTTTGGAACTTGAAGAAGACCAATAATGGGAAAAAAGTAGATTAAATAACCTGGATGATTAAAAAGAAATAAAATCTTTCATATATATATGAAAGATATTTATACATATAAATATATATAAAAATATATATTTATATGTATAAATGGTGAGATGTTACTTTGGGTTTTTTTGGAACTTGAAGAAGGCCAGAGATGGAAAAAGGATAGGTTAAATAATCAGGGTGATTAAAAAAATAAATTCTTATATATATATATATATATATAAATACACATAAATATATGTTATATAAATATATAATATTATATATATAAATATATATATTATATATTTTTATATATTTATATGTATAAATGGTGAGATGTTACTTTGGTTTTTTTGGAACTTGAAGAAGACCAAGGATGAAAAAAGGATAGGTTAAATAACCAGGATGATATATAATATTATATAGCTATAAATATATTTTTTTAATATATAAAGGGTGAGATGTTACTTTGTTTTACATCTTGTGTTCCTCAACATGGAATTTCATTGTTGCTCCATCTCATCCTTTAAGTAACACCTTCTGTAGCGTTGAGTAGTTCCTTCCTTTGATTTGACTTCCCCTCCTTGTACAATTGAACTGTGCACCCCCAAAGCTTAACCCACACCTTGATCTCAAGCGATTCCCAACTTCCCGGCAGGAATACAAACCACCCGCGACTCGCAAACTTCACAATATCCTGGGAGTTGAGACAGGAGGACCAGGCGGGCGCCGGGCTGGGGAACCGGGTCATACTGTAGCCGACTACTTGAAGTTCAAAGACCTCATCTTAAGGATGCTTGACTATGACCCCAAGACACGGATCCAGCCCTACTATGCCCTGCAGCACAGTTTCTTCAAGAAAACAGCGGATGAAGGTACAAACACGAGTAACAGCGTGTCCACCAGTCCTGCCATGGAGCAGTCGCAGTCTTCGGGAACCACCTCTAGTACATCTTCAAGCTCAGGTGAGGTTTTTGTCGTGGACAGGTGGATAAATTGTATTTCCCGGTGGAAATCTTTCCCTCGTGAATCACCAGAGGGTGGTGGGCACTGACCAGGCTCTCCAGGGCAGTGGGCACGGCCACAAGGCTGCTAGAGCTCCAGGAGTGTTTGGACAACGCTCTGAGGGACAGGGGGGGATTGTTGGGATGTCCTGGGCAGGGCCAGGAGATGGACAGAATGATCCCTTCCAGGGTATTCCATCATCATCATCATCATCATCATCATCATCATCATCATGGCTAGGCTTTGCGAACAAAGATTTGAGCAGGGTATTCCGTGATTCTATGAAATGTTGTCTTTTCCTCCTGTTAAAAACCCAATACATCAACCACGCTCATGAAACGATTCTTTTAATCAGCTGGAACAGGCACCAGCCCAACCAAAACCCTAAAACTAGATGAGCAAAAATGTGAGTGATCATCTCAGTGGATGTGGCCTCAGTGCCATGGTCTGGGAAGCACAGCGGGGTTGGATCAGGGGTTGGACTTGATGATCTCAGAGGTCTTTTCCAACGTGGCTGATTCTGTGATCTCATACTTTCCCCTTGGAGCACTTCATGTTATCTTCACGCAGCCACCGTTTTGCAGCTTTAAATTTGGTGCCTCTTTAGTTATCGGGCACGTTCTGGTTTTCCAGGTGGATCTTCCGGAACGAGCAACAGCGGGAGGGCGCGGTCGGACCCCACACACCAGCATCGACATAGTGGTGGGCACTTCACTGCTGCTGTTCAAGCAATGGACTGTGAAACACACAGCCCACAGGTAGGTCTGAGGAGGCCAGTTCAGTGTTTTATCGTGGTGCAGAACAGATAAATGCAGGAATTCTCCCAAGTGGACACTTCAGTTTATGCACAGTCTGGTGCGTAGGCAGACCGTGGTGTTTTAGTGACCTTTAACCAGCTGTGTTGTTCCAGAGGTTCCTCTCGTGCTGTTGACACCACTCAAGGTATGAACTCCAATTAATTTACTTTAGTTTGCTTATTGTCTCCCCCAGCCAGAAATCAGGGCCTTGTCCTGTGTGCTGTACAAATATTGTGTTGTTTATTATTACTGTTGCCTAAAGCTGCTCGTAGAATTTCAACAGCGAGGTCATTTGTTAGGAAAAAACATCCAGAATGCAAAATTTATTTTTCTTAGTGATTCCTAACTGTATGCTTGCATTTCTGGAATAATTTTGCAACTGCAAGGCTTGGTTAACTTTTCTAAAAGTTGGCATAAATGTGAATAACTCTCATATAATACGAATCTCTGATATAATATATATACATATGAATATATATAATATAGATGAATATATATATATCATGGATATCTCATACCATATGAATACCTAGAGGAATACATATAATTTATTAATATCTATGAATATATAACATAGCTTATTTAATATGAATACTTAGATGAATATATAAAATATATGAATATATATAATATGAATCTCTGATATAATAGGAATACCTATATGAACATATATATGGATATATAAAATATACATGAATATACATGAATATATATGATATGAATCTCATATACTCTGAATACCTATATGAATATATATTAATATATAATATATTAATTTATAATATAAATATATAATACAAATATAATATACAATATGAACACCTATTTGAACACATGTAATATATTAATATATATGAATATATGACATAGGTCATTTAATATGAATACCTAGATGAATATATAAAAATATGTGAATATATATAGTATGAATCTCTGATATAATAGGAATACCTCTATGAATATATAAAATATATGTTCGTATGTATAATATATATGAATATACATGAATATATATAATATGAATCTCTGATATAGTATCTAGAAATACCTATATGAATATATATAATATATATGAGTATATATAATATGAATCTGATATAATAGGATTACCTATCTGAATATATAGAATATATTAACGTATAATATATTAATATATATGAATATATGATATAATATTAATATCTATACGAATACATATAAATAATAATAAATAATAATAATATATATGAATATATATATATATATATATAATATGAATCTTATATAATATGAATAACTCAATAATATGAATCTCTCATATGTTGCAAATGTTCAAGGAACGACTGGATGTGGCACTCAGTGCTCTGGTGTAGTTGAGAAGACGGTGCCCCAAGGTTGGACTTGGTGATCTTGGAGGTCTTTTCCGACCTTAATAACTCTCTGGTCCCGTGAAATGGGCAGATTTGAGCCAGCATTTTAATTGTGGTTGTGCTCCTTCCCAGGTTCGACAGCAGTTTCCTCCCCCGATTGGTTGGACGGCCACCGAAGCTCCGACACAGGTCACTGTTGAAAACCACCCAGTTCAAGAAACCACCTTCCATGTAAACCCTCAACAACAGAATGCATTACATCATCACCACGGCAACAGCTCCCACCACCACCACCATCACCACCACCACCACCACCACCATGGACAGCAAGCCTTGGGCAGCCGGACCAGGCCGAGAGTCTACAATTCTCCAACAAACAGCTCCTCCACCCAGGATTCTATGGAGGTGGGCCACAGTCACCACTCCATGACATCCCTGTCTTCCTCAACTACTTCTTCCTCTACATCTTCCTCCTCTACTGGTAACCAAGGCAATCAGGCCTATCAGAACCGCCCAGTGGCTGCTAATACCTTGGACTTTGGACAGAACGGAGCGATGGACATGAATTTAACAGTCTACTCTAATCCGCGCCAAGAAACGGGCATAGCTGGACATCCCACGTACCAGTTCTCTGCTAACACAGGTCCTGCTCATTACATGACTGAAGGACACCTTGCCATGAGGCAAGGCATTGATAGAGAAGAGTCTCCCATGACAGGAGTTTGTGTTCAGCAAAGTCCTGTGGCTAGCTCGTGACTAAACTGAAACTAAGTTTGTTTCTTGTGTGTTTTTATAGAAGTGGTGTTTTTCCAAAAAAAAAAAAAAAAACAAAGTGCAAAGCTGCTTGAATCAGAAGGAGATAAACTCACTGAACCGCTACAGGAGGGCAAAGTTGACTATTTTTTTA
>NW_016690527.1:207138-233478 GCF_001604755.1 Lepidothrix coronata | reverse complement strand
TTTTTTTTTTTTTCTTTTTCTTTTTTTTTTTTCTTTTGCTCTCATTCAACAGGGGGTTATTGTTCAAACCTTAGTCGTAGTTGCAAACTAGTTTTCTTTTTAAAGGCATTGCACATGGTTTCTGAGAAAAGGCCCTTTGAAGTTTTTCGGGTGGGGAGGGGGAGTGAGTTAATATATATATTTTTTTTAGTTCCCCAAACAAACATGGGCACAGAAATGCAGTACTGTAAGCAAGAGGGACCTTCAGATCACACAAAACCTAAAACTCTTCAGCTGTAAAAAGGGACGGTTGTGACGGAGCTGGTGAGGCACACTGAGCATGCGAAGTGGCGGTGAGCAGAACTCTCCTTTTCTGAATCTACTGAGGATCAAAGCAGCAATTTGTGATGGGATTCTGTGGGTCCCACCTTTTGGAGACCGCAGGCAGTTAGTGTTGGAATATGACTGGTTTCATAACTGAGGTGCACTGAGAAGCAATCAACGGGTCGGTCCTGGCCAGTCCTGGGGAGGTCTAAGTGGTGGTCTTTGGGATAACCTTTGGCCTTATGGATTTGGACTCTTAAGTTAGAAGAGCCTACCATTTCAGATGCAATCACTTTTGGACATGCTTTTGCAGACAGTCCTTAATGCTGAAAACACAGAGAATGGGTAATTCAAGAGGCCTTTCTTTTAAAAAATAGACTTTTGTGACCCACTTATTGTAAGGTATTGCAAGGTCACTTTGCGTGTGTCATAAAGTTGACTTCCTTATTGGTTGAAGGTCACAGGAGTAGTGGTTTGCTTTGATGGAAATAGCTACAACTGTGTCCCTTCCTGCTTTTTACTTTTTTCTTTTGCTTTTTTCTCGGCACGTGGTTTCTCCACCATTACTTCTGCACAAAGACGTCTTCTGTTCATCCTGAACATTTTTAAAAAAAAAAAAAATGCAGAATTTTATGTGACTGCTTTTTTGCCTCACAATTATGCTGTGAATTTTACAAAAATTTATTTTCTTTTTTGATAATTTATTGTACCAAAGCTGTTTTTATAGCACATAGATGTCTGTAACCAATAATGTAGCAGTTCTGCACTTTGACACAAGGTGTAACTAGACCATTTTTAAATGTCAGTTGAAAATTATGGCTGTACTATTGCTTAAACAAAACTGGAACTGTTGTTGAATTCATAGCCAATACATTTACAGCAATCTGTGTACTGAAGATAATAGATTGACATCTACTTGGAGACTATAACATCTGTTACATTATCAGTGTGTTCAGGCTTCTGAAGGCAAAAGGGACACTTAGAACCAGAAGCTATGAAACCAGCAGTTGATTCTTGTATTCCTTATTAACATAATTGTAAACTTGAAGGCAAAAGACCTTGATTGCATGAACAGGTCCAAAACAATAAGTTCTGAGTAAAGCAAAACACTCACATGAGACCTGAGGTTAGCAGGCTGTATTTAACAGGTGCCTAATTTTTGGGTAACGCTGCCTTAATATAACACAGTCAGCTTGGCAGTTGCAAAATTTATGGGCCCATCCAGAGATTTGATTGGTGTGGGGAGGGGGGAAAAAAAAAAAAAAGGGTAAAAGCTGCGTGAAAAACTTGGGAAAAGAACAAGGCGAATCCCTCTGTTGCCCATCCCAGATGCCCAGTGTTGCCCATCCTCTCTTACAGAAGCAGTGATCTACCTCTGCCAGTAAGCCCTTGGAAAAGTGAATTTAGCAGCAAATGGTCAATTCCGTGCGGCCGAGTCGTGGGTTTTGGTTTGTTTTTTTTTTTCCGTGGAAAAGGTGGAATTTTTTAATCCTCACAGTGGCAACGCAGCAGCTGACTCACCATGTGAACGGGAACGAAAACCCTCGGGATGCTCATTTTTATTTTTTTTTTTTTTTTTTTGTAAATCATGGTTTCCTCGATCAACCGATTTCCTTTTTGGTATCGACACATCGACCCTGTGGATGAAAGTGGGATTTTTTTTTTATTTTTATTTTTTTTTGTTTTGTTTCCATTTGGTTTGGTTTTTGGTTTTTTTTTTGTCTTTATGGTTTTCTTTTGGAAGCTCAGTAACTGGGAGAAGTTTACAGGATTTGGAAGGCTGTCGCCCTTAGAACCAGGAACGCTGAGTTTAGCAATATATATATAAAAAAAAAAAGGAATCCAGTACTTACTGCTGTCTAGGAATTATAAGGGTAATATGAAATCTGGGTAACATTTCGTGTGCTCCAGTTGCCACACCTTTAGCGAGCGCCCCAAAAAAAACAAATAAAAGCAGTTCAAAGAAATAATATCTCCATCAAGAAGAAATCATAAAAAAAAAAAAAAAATCCAGTGCTTCTGCATACTGTGTTATGTTACAGTCCAGTTTTGTGTGCTTTACTACACAGTTTGGTTACAGGACTTCTGTGCATTGTAAACATAAACAGCATGGAAAAGGTTAAATACCTGTGTTCAGATTGTAAGATCTAGTCCGGACTTGCTGTGTATATTGTAACGTTAAATGAAAAGACAAGCCCTTTGTATTATAGTCATGCAGTCTTATGTATGATAAACAGTTGAATAATTTGTCCTCAGACTCTTTACTGTGCTTTTTAAAAACGAGAGAGAGAGAGAGAGGGAAAAAAGAAAAAAAAAAAAGTAATTTAAGGAAAAAAAAAAACCCGACAACAAAGAAAAAAAATGTAAACGATTAGTAAATCTTCCTATGCAATTAACCTACTCCAAGCCATGGTATGGTAGGTATAATTATACTATTATATGTAAATATCAGATACATTGAAACGGAATTAAGAATGTGAAAGTAAAAGTTGGCGGCCTAACAGCTAATTTGGAGTTTTTAATTGAAACAGCAAGGTCTGCAAATGAGTGGTGTGTGAACGCAGCTCTGTGCTCCATTTCTCATGGACTGTGCCTGCAGTTTGAGTTCTTTCTCTCCTCCTCTGGTAGTCTGGATGTTCTCTGCAGCTTCCTGCTCTTCCAGACAAGCTGATTTTAAGGCCAGGAGTGACCCTGGAGTGGAATGCTGGCCCTGGCATGTCGTTATCCCCAGGGGCCAATCCCGTTGTTCCCGCATCTTTTGGGTGCAGCAGGACATGAATTTGAAAAAGCTGCTTTTCCTCTAGATCCTTCCAAGTGTGAGGATCCTTCTCGTGTCTCTGGAGTGGTGCAGGTAGTTGGTTTTCCATGCTCTTTGTCCTCCTTGAGTTCCAGGACTGTTCAGTTCCATCAGAGCCTCTTAGAAGGACGAATAACGACTCTAGTGTGAAACTATTTCACTTTATCCACGTCAAAACATGTTAATTAATAACCTCTGTAGATGGAGTTCCTTAAACCTCTTTAACTGTAAAGCTTTTATGGCTCTTCTGAAACTCCAGGTGTTTTAAAACCCATTCTTAAAGCGTGGAATTGCCCCTGGGAATGGTTTCAGTCCTGCTGTGTGCAGGACGTGCAGGTCCATCCTCGAACCTCTCAGTTGATATCGTGGCTTGTTTTGTTGATACCTCCAAGGATTGCATTTTTGAAACCTTTCAGCCTCAGTTATTTGCATTAAAAGATTGTAAATTTAGATGATTATCCATCATGATTCCTCAGTCCTTTGGGAACTGCTGCTCTCCCAGGATTTAGGCTCCCATCCTGTAAGTATAATGGGGTCTGGAGGGGGCTGGTTTGCACAAGGCTTGGGTTCACCTGTAGGTGTGACTTCTCTCCATTGTTTATCACTCCACCATCACTGTTTTCATTAAACCACCGATGTTCTTACATTTAATTCTTGATAACTGGAAAAAAACACCTTGGAAGGTCGATCCCCATTGAAGAATTCCTGTTGAAAGCCATCAGGAACATCCTTTTTAAGGAGGGAGTAAGTGAAAACTCCGCCCTCGCGACACAGAACATGTCATGTTGATTTACAGAACCAACACATCTCAGTGAGGTCGTTGTTTGGAACTTCTGAGTAGCTTGGAAGTGTCTTTCTGGTCAAAATGCCACAAGTAAGTGGCTTCAAAGTGGAGTGACTGCAGAGTGTGCATCTCCTGAGTTTCGATAAATTTTTGTAGTATTTTTGTAACTTATTTTAATTCTCTCAGGGGGGACCTTCTGGCTCTGCAACCCCCTGACAGGAGGGGGGAGCTGGGGGGGTCGGGCTCTACTCCCAGGGAACAAGGGACAGGAGGAGAGGGAACGGCCTCCAGCTGTGCCAGGGGAGGCTCAGGTTGGACAGGAGGAGGAATTTCCTGCTGGAAAGGGTGGTGAGGCCTTGGCAGGGGCTGCCCAGGGAGGTTTGGAGTGCCCAGCCCTGGAGGTGTCCCAGGAAGGCCTGGCCGTGGCACTCAGTGCTCTGGGCTGGGGGACAAGGTGGGGATGGGGCACAGGGGGGATCCATGGGCTGGGAGGGCTTTTCCAACCTCAGTGATCCTGGGATATTTTCCTTAGAATGAAGCACATTAAAGTAGCACAAGATCTGTCCAGCAAAGAAAGGCACTTTGCCAAAGTGCAGTTTTCTGTTCCCTATCCCTGGTTTTGTGGGGTCCTACAGATGCCACCTCATGTTGGAAATTTGTGATTGGTATTTATGTCTCCACCTCATGACAACAGTTGAGCTGGTTTTTTTCCTTACTGATTGAGATGCCTTGATTTTATTCCAGCAGTTCTCCAGACAAGCCCTTTCAAATGTTGTATGATCTGCCCAGACCTGAGAGGGTTTGTAGTTTCTGTTTATTGTGTTTTATGGTAGATGTTGCAGAACATCACAGAGTTCAGTCACATCCTGGGCGTGTTCAACCTGGAGAAGAGAAGGCTCCAGGGAGACCTGAGAGCCCCTTCCAGGGCCTAAAGGGGCTCCAAGAGAGCTGGAGAGGGACTGGGGACAAGGGATGGAGGGACAGGACAAGGGGGAATGGCTTCAGACTGCCAGAGGGCAGGGTTAGGTGGGATATTGGGAAGAAATTCTGGGAGGGTGGGGAGGCCCTGGCCCAGGTTGCCCAGAGAAGCTGTGGCTGCCCCTGGATCCCTGGAAGTGTCCAAGGCCAGGTTGGATGGGGCTTGGAGCAACCTGATGTGGTGGAAGGTGTCCCTGCCCATGGCACGGGGTGGCACTGGAGGATCTTTAAGGTCCCCTCCAACCCAAACCATTCTTTGATCCTAAACAAGGCAATGAACTTCCAAGTCCTTATGTAGTGACTGGAATTTTCTCGTTCTCTTCCCTGCACACCTTTGCAAGAGGCATTTCCCATCTCTGGGAAGTTGTGCAGTCCAGCCCTTGGTCTCCAGGTCTCTGTAGGAACAGTTTCACCAGGATTTTGGAACTTGATGATCTTTAAGGTGCCTTCTGACCCAAACCATTCTATGATTCCATGGTTTTCTGCTCCCCAGTGCTGCACACTCCAGAGTCCTGGAAAACAGTTCTCCTAATGTCTCAGTGTGTGTCTGGTAGCACCATATTTTCTAGAACATCTCCTTTTGCAGATCAAATTTGTAGCTGCTAACAAAGTGCAGAAATGGTTTGAAATTTGGCTTCTCTCCTTGTTTTAGGACATGGAATAGTTTTGTAGTTCATGCCATGTTCTCTTGGATGCATCAGCCCTTTGGGCTCTTCCAATTGCTGTTGCAGCCTCCTGGTAGAGAGTCTGTCATGAAAACTTTCTGGGAATACAGTGTTTTTCCAGTGAAGCAATAGGTGAGCACTTTGATTCCTTCCAGAAAGTCTAAAGGATTGCTTAATTTTTTAAACCACGTTTGCATTGCTGTTGGAGTTGTGCACACACCAACATTTGGATTCAAAGCATCTACTTGTTAAAGGGGGTTGAGAGTTGGTGTGTTTGAAGCAGGACAGTTCTCTAAACATGTTTGCAGTGTGTTTTCCTGTTAAGTTTCCTGCTTAGAGTCAGTTCTTGCTGCTCAAGGCACTGGGATGGCAGGAGTTTGGGATTTGGAAGATCTGAATTGGGAGCTTTCTTCTTTTCTGGCTTTCCTGCTTCCTGGTGTGTGTTTGTGTATAAAGAAATGGGGCTTCATTTTCAAGGTAATCCCTGGATTGGTCCCAACTGGAAGAGGTTGCTCACAGAAGATGTGGCTGCCCCATCCCTGGAAGTGCCCAAGGCCAGGTTGGAGAGGTTTTGGGATAGTGAAATATGTCCCTGCCCACATCAGGAGGTTGGAACTGGATGATCTTTAGGGTCCCTTCCAACCCAAACCTTTCTGTGATTCTGTGGGAAAAGAGTTAAGAACTTTGCCTCTCAAATCCAGTGCTGTGGGATCCCCAGGGAGGAGTCCTGCTGGGCTGATGAATCTCTTGCAAAATCACATATATTTTAACAATTTCTTGCAACTTCAGGTTTTATGGCTGTTCTTTACGGTCCCAAGTAATGAAAGGAGTAGCATTCCTAAGGCAGCAGGAATTAATAACCAAATCCACCTCCTGCAGGTCTCCCCTTGAGAAGGGAGAGGGAAGGAGATGGATTTGATGGATGTTGATTGTCAGAAAGCAGCGAGTGAGTGAGTGACTGGAAAATGATCTGTGGAAAAACAAATGCAGAGTTGGTTTGTTCTGGAGATCCCAGTGGAAGATCTGAAGCAGAAACCTCTCTGCTCCAGGGGGCTTCTCCAGGGTGGCTCTCCCCCCATCCCAGCTGAAGGTGTCTTTCCCACTCACTGCCGTGTTTCAAAGAGCCTCTTTTCCCTTCAGATTTTCCCACCAAGCAGCTCATTGAGGATTCCAGGACTCCTTCCCAGCATCAAATGCCAGCAGTTGGTGGAGTGAGATAATTCTGAGACTGAAAGGATAAGGAGGATGGAAAAAAGGCTCATCCTGAACGGGGCACGTGGAGCTAAACAGCAGTTTCAATGCAACAAACCCTTTTATAGTTTGTATTTGAAGGAAACTCCCAGTTTGGAGACCTTTGGAGTCAAAAATAAGCTGAGGGAATGGAATCAGGGAATCACAGAATATCCTGAGTTGGGAGGGACCCCCAAGGATCACCCAGTCCAAGCCCTGGCCCTGCCCAGGACACCCCAACACTCCCCCCTGTCCCTCAGAGCGTTGTCCAAACCCTCCTGGAGCTCTGGCAGCCTTGGGGCCGTGCCCATTCCCTGGGAATTGAGTTCCCAAAGCTTGAGTGTCATCACCTCAGAGACCTGGGAGGACAAATCCAGGAATCTCAGGAGAAAAATCTCTTCCAGTGATCTTGGAAAATCAGAGATGTCACAGAGTTCCTTCATGGCAACAGTGGGAGAGTTCTGTCTGAAGAAAAAGTCCAACACTGTAACTTTGGCTGAAATGATTTTAATTTGCTTTTCAGTTGAAACTTTACTTCATCTCCCTCTTCAGGAACAAGAATATTTCAAGTCCTTTTCTCCCCACTCCCAAATTCCCATCCTTTCTTATGCTTCTCCCTCCCTTCCCCTGCTTTCCACACTGTCCTTCTCCCCCTTCCTACACTTCCCACATTTTACTTTTTTCTCCTTTTCCCATTTTGATTTTTTCTCCTTTTCCCTTCTTTCAGATTTTATTTTTCCCTCCCCTTTTTTTCCTTTCTTTTTCCATGTCCCTTCTCTTCCCCGCTTTGCTTCTTTCAATTTACTTTTTCTCCTCAGTTCTATTTTTATTATTTTTAATTTATTTTAATTTTTTTTAATTGATTTATATTTATTTTTGCTCTCCCTTTGGCAGCTCTTCCTTCTTTCCCTCCTCACCACTTTTTTCCCCATCTTTTCTTTGTTTTCACTCCTCGTTTCAAATATTTCCATCTTTCAGGGTTTGTTTTTTTTCCATCCTCTTCTTTCCTATCTCATTTTCTCACCTCTGTATCTTTTTTTCCCCCCTTCTCAAATAAGGAGCAATAAAATAGTCCCTCTCCTGCTCCAAAACACAGTTGGAACCATCCAGCTTTGTAAAGCCATTTATCTTGAAGAGTGAAAATCCTCTTTAAGTTTTAAGATCTTTGTTACAAGCAAGAAATTAATTTATATTTCTTAAAGCAGTTTTTCCTCTGGAAGCCCCACCATCAACTCTGCTTTTTGAAGGATCATTGCCAGAATAAAACAAACACCTCCAATGAAATAAGAATTAAAAGTTGAATCTCACAAATTACAAATAATAATTCAAACAAAATAATTCAAACAGGCTTTGGAAAAATTGGGGTATCAAGTGAAACAAATGGTTTGGTTTTAAAGTTATCCATGATTTCCAAGCATAAATGCAAACACTCAACCATCTTTTAAGAGTTAAAAAACGGGGGGAAAGGACAGGATGAGGAAAAGGAGAACAAAAGGGACAAGTGTATCATTATCGGTGTTTAAAGTTAGAAAAACAGGCAAGAAAGGAACTGAAAATATAATTTCTGCTGAGGTAACTTTGTCATCTATTCAAACCCCCTTTTCTTCATTCTTATTTCTTCTGAGGAAGGAGGGAACATCTTTTTTTATGCTTTTTTTTCCCACTATCTAATTCTAATTAAGTTCTCCTGAACCTAATTTAGTTTAATTCAGAGACTTTGGTCCTCCACATGTTGCCAATTTTGCCATTTTTCCCATTTGAGGTCCATTTCTGAGCTCTGTAAATGTCCCATCAATGCCTTTATTTCTCTTCCAACTATTTCACTGTTTTCTGCTCGGTTTTGTCTTTGCAACCTTTTGTTTTACAGGCGTGAAAAAGGGACTCTGTTCCCTGAATACTGAGATGGAAATTTCCTGAGCAAAAGGCCGGGGAAAAAAACTTGGGAGACACAATTTGCTGTGGTCCAAAGGAACTTCCTTGGAAAGTCCTTGGAAGTGCTGAAATCCAGACTTTTCTCATTTTTCTGTGACTTTTCTCACCTGGAATATGAATGGATTTGGTGTGTCCTTAGTGCTGGTGACTGGGAATTAATTCCTGACTGGAATCCAATGTGGTGGGGAGATAAAGGACAAACCAAATTGCCTGGGAATAGAAAACAATAATAATGACAGTGCTCTGGACTTTCCCAACTCATGAAAAGTTGAGTGGAATCACCAGATTTTTTTATTTAAGTGATAAAGAGTGAAAGCTTGTTCTTGGCAGAGGAGTGTTTGTCCTTTACTTTGCTGCATCCCTGGGAAAACAAAGGGAATGGGAGGATTCCTGGGGGTGAACAGAAGGCTCAAAGCCACCTGGATAAAGGGTTTCTGCTCCTGTGGAGCTGCTCCATGGGATCCTGGGAGCAGGGAGGGACAGCAGGAATCTGGTTTGGAGGGAGGAGTTCCCACCATGGAAATAAAAGCTGCAAAAGTATTCAAAGTGATGAGCAAAAGCTCTGGATTGGGACCTTACTGGATGTTTGGGAAGAGGGTGAGGAGCAGAATTTATTCCTATGCTTTGCTCTGCTGAGCTGGCATAATTTATTCCCATGAGTCTCCTTGGGACCAAGGAGGGAAAGGAAAGCTTGTAGGAAATACTAAATTAAAATGAGTAACACCCTGAGGAGAACCAGCACCCAGCCAGGAATTAATTCCCAGTCACTAAGGACACACCAAATCCTTTCTGTCCTGGGCACAAACGTATTTCAGGTGAGAAAAATCATAGGAAAACCGAGAAAAATCTGGATTTCAGCACTTCCAAGGACAGAAAATCACTTTGGACCGCAGCAAATTGTGTCTCCCAATCAATTCTAATTCTTGAAAGTTGGGAAACAACTTCCTTGCTCCTTCCAGGCACAGAGAGCTGCTCAGTCCTGGAGTTACTCCCTTGGAAATGTGGGTGCCTGCTGGAGTTGGGGAGAAGACCCTGAAGATCTCTGTGACCATTTAAGGGCTTTCTTGAAGCCTTCCCGTCCTGCAGCCTCCTCCTTCATCCCCAACTCCATTACAGGGAAAAGCTCCTTGTCCCTGCAGCCTCCTCCTTTATCCCCCAATCCACATCCAGCTCCATTACAGGGAAAAGCTCCTTGTCCCGTTTTTTTTTTTTGAGCGTTGGCCAAACTCCCACAGCTGGGAGCTCCCAGGGCGTGTTTGAAAATCCACCCCAGGGAGGGAAGCATTTGGGAGGGGTAAGAGGAGAACCAGGAAAAAGCAGATCCGAGCAGGCACATTTCTACTGACTTGCTTTTCCTCTAGTTTGGAAAAAAAAAAACAACAAACCTCACAAGTAACTTTTCCTCATTATCTGGGATAGATTTCAGATTGGCTCAGTAGAGGGTACTAGAAAAATATGGAGAAATATTGGAATAAAGTGGTTTTTGAGCAGCTCTGAGGTGGTTTGGCCCTGTCTAATCATGTCTTGTGCCCTGGGAGTGTGGCTGGAGGAGCTGTTTGCCCTGGCTGTGGGTGCTGGTCACCAGATTTTTTTGGTCACCCTGCCCTGGTCACCAAATTCCCCCACTATGTTTAGAAGCACCAGCCACCCAAATTCTAATGAGGCTTGTGCTTTGCATTGACACTTTGCAGGAGTTAAAGCCATTAAAAACAAATGCTTTGCCGTTGCACTGTTTTATTTGTATTTTTTTAACTTCATTTTAAGGTGTTCTCTTCAGGGAAGTTTTTGACGAAGTTATTTTGGCAGGTTCGCTGCTGATGCTTTTATTAAACGAGACAAGGCTTGTTTATTCCAACACACATCTCGTGTGATTTCCCCTCAAATATTAATTTGGAAGAAGGAGAGAATATTCCTAACATGTGGCTGCATCCCAAGCAGTGTGGGCAGGAGGGGAGGGAGGGGATTCTGCCCCTCTGCCCCCTCGGGTGAGACCCCCCTGCAGAGCTGCTCCAGCCCTGGGGAACAGCCCAGCAAGGACATGGAGCTGCTGGAGAGAGGCCAGAGCAGGCCCCAAGAGGATCCCAGGGCTGGAGCAGCTCTGCTGGGAGGAAAGGCTGGGAGAGCTGGGATTGTTCAGCCTGGAGAGGAGAAGCTTTGGGGTGACCTGATTGTGGCCTTGCAGGACCTGAAGGAGCTCCAGGAAAGATGGAGAGAGACTATTTCCAAGGGCTGGAGGGACAGGACAAGGGGGAATGGCTTCAAACTACCAGAGGGCAGGGTTAGATGGGATATTGGGAAGAAAATCTTGGCTGTGAGGGTGGGGAGGCCCTGGCCCAGGTTGCCCAGAGAAGCCGTGGCTGCCCCTGGATCCCTGGAAGTGTCCAAGGCCAGGCTGGATGGGGCTTGGAGCAACGTGGGCTGGTGGAAGGTGTCCCTGCCCATGGCAGGGGGTGGAACTGGTTGATCTTTGAGGTCCCTTCCAACCCAAACCATTCCATGGTTGTGTGAAAGGAAATGTCTGCAGACACATCCCTTCATCATTCTCCCAGTGCCAGTGGATGGAGAGCAGGATGTGCTTTTGGGCACGAGAGAGGAGATTAAATCCACGTGGGTGCAGCCCCTTCCTCTGCACTGGAGTGCTGGTAACCTCTGATTTTTCGTTTCTGTGGCATGAGGGTTAAGGCACTGATTTGATTCTTAAAAAATGAAGCTCTATATCCATCCCTCTGCCAGATTTTCAGTGCAGCTTCAGCCAAACTCCTTCGCTTCTGTCTCTGAGTTCCACACCCTGCTGCAAAAATCTGTGATAATGGAGTTTTTTATAAAAGATTGTGTCAGTCTTGTGTCTTTTTGGTTATGTTTGAACAATTTCTCTCAGGGGCACAAATGGATACAGCAAATAAGGGAAAAGATGGTATTTTTGCCAGATGGGTCTCTCTGTTCATTCACTGTGGAAACAGAGGAAAAGCCCTGAGCAGTTTGTGACTTGTCTCAAGTGAAGAGACAAAGCAAAAGTTTAGAAGACTCTGCCCAAAGAAATGAGAAAGCAAAAATCCAGCAGTGCTGGACTTTGTGTATCACGAGCAAAGAAACCTCTCAGGGCTGAATTCAGGAAAACTAAGAGGATGTTTTGGTGTTCAATAAGGAATTTAAAAAGCCATTTGCAGCAGTGCAGGGTGGAATTTGTGCTGTTTCTGGGGGGCAGAGAGGCAAAAGTTCCAACTGGGGGTATGATGCTTCAGAACATAACTCAAGAAGGGGAAGACACACACACACACACGACAGATGAGATGAAGTGCAGAGGCTGCAACTGTCAACACAGAAATAACTGGGAGTGAATCTGAGGTGAGGGATCTGAAGGATGGGCAGCTATTAATAATAATGAGACACTGAAAAAAATCCCCCAGCTGGTGATGGGGGGAAACCTGAGAACGTCGGGCTGGCGGGGGGGGATCGGTAAAAATAGCAAGATATGTTTGCAGGGGGATGTTTCTCAGTCGTGGCAGCGGAGTAATGGAATATAAAATGCGAGTTTCTGGAGCTGGGGCATCGGAGGGGCCCTCGGCAAGTTGGATTTCTGGAGCAAACCAAACCCACAGCAGAGGCAAAACCTTCCAGAAACAGCTGAAGTGCTGTATCAGGTGACTGCAGAGGGGCTCCATTTGATCCAGGAGCACTTGGACACGTCAGTCAAGGGTGGAACGTGACGGGAAGAAAGCAGAGCGGACAAAGCTCGGAGAAAGGGAAGGATTTGAGCTGGACAAAAAGAGGAAAGAAGGAAAAAACCCTTATGAAATCCATCCATTGTCGTGCAGTTGTAATTTTCAGGGGGCAAGACCCTGTTATTTTCCAGTCATTGAGGGTATGGAGGGAAAACAAATCAGTGGAAAAGGCAACAGGGATTTTTCCGTGGAGTGCAACTGGAGGAAGAGTTGTGTGGCTGGTACCTCCCTCTCTTCTTCCCAGTGAGGGTTAAAGAAATCTGTTGGCATGATTTGAGCCTCTCTGACCTGATTTGCACTCTATAGCAGAAATGTGGTGGTTTTTGAAAAAAAAAAAAAAAATAAAAATCTTTCCTTCTCAGTGTTAAGGTAGAAATGCAGGATGTCAGGGGGGTGGTGGGGTCACCATCTCTGGGAGGGATCCAGAGGCACCTGGATGTGGCCCTTGGGGACGTGGATTAGGGGTGATTGAGGTGCTGGGACTGGATGATCCTGAGGGTCTCTTCCACCCTTGGTGATTCCCCGGGACTCTGTGGGATGATGGCAGATTTTAACCAGTGATAACATCAACACTTCCAAGTGTTCTTAAGAAATCTAAAGCAAAGCATCAATTTTCATGGATCAGGACGAGACCAAAACCAAAAAACCCCCCTGTGAAATGAATTGTTTCACAGAAATACTCCTCGTGGTTCCTCCTGCTCGCTGAGAACCAGCAGAGCCTTTCCAAGCCAGCAAGATTTATTTTTTTTTTATTGCAGCAAATGAAGGAAATTCTCCCAGAATTCTCCCAGCCAGCTCTGCTGATGGCTCCTGGTTGTTGCATAACCATATCCCTCCCTGGCTGATCCCTGGGATCAGGCAGCAGGTTGAGGGGGACTCTGGAATTAGGCTGGAAAGGGGCACGCCCTGGTTATTATTGCCCAGTGGGGAGGGAGTAGAAGGGCCCTGCAGCCCAGCCTGGGGCAGGGAACTCAGGGATGTGTCACTTCCAACCCCAAATGGGTTCCAGACCATCTGAGTAGCTCCTGTGACATTCGCAGACTAATTTGGGAAAGGTATTTGAGCACCCCCCTGACCTTAAAGCTCAGCTCTGCTCCTGTGCTCAAAGACCAAATTTCCCAAACTCGTGTCACAGCAGCTTCAATTCTCGTGGAAAAAAACAAAAAAAAAATCACAGAATTAAAATACTGGTGAAAATGTTACTTTTTTACTCTTCTTCCAGCACATTTTAGCAAGACACTCAACAACATTATCACTGGTATTTATGCTGATCAGATACTGATGTAGGCTCGTGGTTACTTTGTATAAAAGCAACAGTTTCCTGAGTTTTCATCTTACAATGATAATTTTCCATGAAGAATTGGCTTTTATTTTATTTTATTTTTTTTTTTTTGCTATCCTTGGTCCTTTTCCAGAAGTCTTCTAATGTGATGTAAAATTCAGCACGAAGGGAGTAATAATTTATTGCCATAATGTAAAACTCTCTCTGAGTGCACCCAGTTCTTTAAAACCAGCAGGGGACTGAAAAATAGAAAATGCTGTTTCTCCTCTTCTTTGTTTCCATAACAAAATAAGTCTTAGAGCCTGTTTCTCAGTTATTTAACAACGTAAGGAAAAAATATGTATTATAATATATATATAATATATATATTAACTCAGGTGTGGGGGTTGGGGGGGTGTTTTAATGACTCGTATTCCCAGGACTGAGGTTTTGGTGGTGCATGGAATTTGCTTAAATCCTTGCCTGCTTTTTGTGATTTTTATTTAAAAAAACCCAGTTTCAATGCAATCTTCAATCTAAATATTCAGTTTAGAGGGGATATGACGTTATGGAGCAGTTTGACCTCCACTCCTGTGTCATATAGAATTATAGAATCCCAGAATGGTTTGGGTTGGAACAAACCTTAAAGCTCATCCAGTCCCACCCCCTGCCACGGGCAGGGACACCTTCTACTATCCCAGGTTGCTCCAAGGCACATCCAGCCTGGCCTTGGACACTTCCAGGCATGGAAAGTCAACATGAACTAAATATTTGCTGTTGAAGAAAGTGGTTGTCTCCTCCACCCCCTCTGAGGTTGGTTTTGGTGGGGTTTTGGTCAATCCCACAGTCCGTGTTTTAATGTGACTGTCACAGTTCACACACCACAATCTCTGGGCTGTCCACTCCAACCATTTAATTTTGAAATGATATTTAAACCACTTTAAATTTGTCTGTCCTGACTGTTGTTGATGTTCAGTTTGGCAGCTCCAGGTTTCCCTCTGATCCACCTTTGCCTTGCACGACAAACCCGGGGAGCTCAGACTGAGTTCCATCTGTGGCCTCACAGTTCTTATGTCAAGCAAGCCCTTGGCTATTTTATAAATAAATCATCATAATATATAATAAATATAGCATTTTCAGTATTAAAAAAAAAGGGGGAAAAGCAGCCAGAACTTTGGGGAGCAGAAGAAACAGCTCATGGAAAGGCGAAGGGACCTTTGCTTTTGTTCTTCTCTTCCTTGGCTTTTGTTCTCTTCCTTTGATTTTGCTCTCTTCCTTCCCTTGCCCCCTCAAAGGGCTCCTGTCCGACCTCTCAGGCACATTTTTGTTCTGTTTTCATCCTTTTCTTCCCAGCTGTGTGGGTTTTGTGACGTTTTAGCCCAGCACGAAGCTCTCCACCCTCTCCCTCCTCCTGTTCATCCCCCAGCTTGCAGTCACCATCCTCTCCCTCTGCCCCTGCTGTCCCTCGTCCCACGCCCTCCCTTGGGCAGGAACACCCTCACAGGGGTGTGGGGGAGCTTCCTCTTCAAGGAAATCTTGGGATGATGCTCCGTGTTGGGGCCTTTGAACCACCAAACTGCTGGAATTCTCCCCCTCTCTGGGTTTCTTCGGTGGGATCTCCCAAAGATCATCTCCCTAGAGCTGCTCCTTCAGCTTTTCTGCAGAGGTTTTCTCCCAGTCCCTCCAGAAGGTGCTGTGGGAGTTTATTTGGTCTCTTCGACCCCTTCTCTTCTCCCTGTCTGTCCCCATTTCTGTCCCATCCTGTCCTCTGGCAATAAATCAGAAGAAAAAACTCCGATTTCTCTGCTCCACTCCTGCCTTGTCTGTTCCCGTGGATCAACTCAGATTTAGGGCCCAAAAATTTAAATGGAATTTATATTTCAATGCAAATTTCTATATTATAAATTTAAGTGTAAATTAGCAAAACTCATCTTTTCTTTCCTATGTTTCTCCTTTGCACTGGAGAATAATTCTCCATGAATAATAACACAGTAGTTGGATGTACAGATTTAATTTTCCTCCTCACAGCTCCTATTTTTTTGTGACTGTTTAGTCCACTTATTCCCATGTTTATCCAGCTTACCAATAAAGCTGCATTGCTGCCTTTTCTCTTCATATTTATCTGTCATCTCCAGCTTTGTAGCTGAGTCTTGTCTCCTGATGATCTAAATTAACTGATGGTATAATTTGGAGGGGATTTCTTTGATTGCACAGAATCAGTTTATGGCACTCAACTCAAGATTTAAATGGCTTTAATTCCACTCAGTTTATTCCACTCCAAATAATGATCAATCAAGAGTTAAAGTTAATTCTCTTCTACAACCCAAGAAAAATACTGAAGCTCTTACTACAACAGTGCTTGAAGGCTGAGCTTTCATAGTGATCTCACCCATTTAGGAGCTCAAAACTGATTGAAAAAGTATCTTCCCACTTAAATATTATTCTTAATAATATTATCTTAATATTAAGATAATCTTATAACTTTTAACCTTTTGAAACACTGGAATTTATAGTCATAATATGGAAATAATAATGGAAAAAAGCCCTTTTTAACCCTGCAACGGAGTTTCTCCACCGTGAATTTTATGGTAGATCCGCCCAGAAATTTTCCTTTTAGCCCAAAGTTTTGTCTCTTTTCCCTGTTTCCCGAATATCCCCTCAGAGATTGCAACAGCTTGCCTGGTAATTTGTAACCTGATGGGAAGAACCAGACAGCGGAGGAAGGAGCCGTGGCCTGAGCTTCTGCAGCTCCCTATTTCGGATGATCTAAGATTAAAAATGCCTCTCTGAGTCAGATACAGCAGGAAGCTGAGCCTACACTTCCTAAATCCCAGGTGGATCCTCGACATTTCGGTCCAAACCCTTCACAAGTCCATTTGTGGTTTTTTTGTGTGTGTGTGTGTGTGAAAATGTGCAGGATGTCAGATTGGGAAGGGTTTAATTTTAGCTGTAATCAAAGGCATGGCAGTGACTGACTCATGTTGTAAAGCTGAGCTTAATGGCAGATTTCTTCCCTGTCAGATATCCCCAAGAGTGTATTTTATTAAAAAAAATAAAATATAAAAAAATATAAAATTAATACTTATTCAATTTTGCAGTGGGAAAACTGACTTTAATTTGATGGCCTGAATTTGTTCATTATCTGCAAAGCTGAGCAGAAATGGGGTTTTTTTCAACCTATTTCAAGAAAAACTCCGGATGAACAAAACATTTTGTTCTAATACCATAACGCTTCATTAGTTTATTTTGGGAATGTGAGGGGAAAAAAAAAACAACTGTGGATGGAATATTCCATTCTGGCTTTTAAGTGATACGATTTCATTTTTGGGATGTGATTTAATTTTGCCTCTGAAGCAATTCACTATATTGATCTTGTGCTGAATATCAGCACTAACCCACAGATTACTCAAGAATTAATAATTAAAGACCTGAAATTCAGGATTTCTTCACAAAGCTAGAAACTCTCTTGAAAGGCCATATTTTTATGGCCATGAAGATTTTTTGGCAAATCAATCAGTGTGTTGGCACAAAGAGAGGACAAATGCTGTCATTAAAAAAAAAAAAAAAAAAGGAAAAGGAGTTTATTTAAATTTATGAAATAAACCACACTTTGCCATTTTTTTTTTTTCAGGAATATTTTCCTGTGTTGTTTTCTTTTCCTGTTTTTGTTCTCCACGGGGTTCAAATCATGAATTCTCTCCCCTGTCTCTTCTCATCCTTCAGATTTCGTGGTGATGATTTGCTCAGTCACCTTTCTTATGCAACGGTTTCGGTCGTGCTTTACTTTATTATATTAATTAATAGTAATTTTGTGCACCTCAAAGAAATGACACCTGCACATAAACAGTAAAAAATGGCCACAGAATGGAGTTTGGAAGCCTTGATTCCAGTGGCCCTGCCCTTTGTCCAAGACTTTTGTTGGGTTTCATCTCCGGGCTTTGCACTTGTTCGTGTCCCTCCTTTCCAGGGATCTTTCTGACTCGCTGTGAACCATCCCTGGAAGTGTCCAAGGTTGGACGGGGCTTGGAGCAACCTGGTCTGGTGGAAGGTGTCCCTGCCCATGGCAGAGGGTTGGAACTGGATGATTTTTAAGGTCCTTTCCAACCCAAACCATTCTGGGGTTCTGTGGTGATTTTACCTTTTGATCAGAAGTGTCTTATGTTTTTTTCCACATTTTAAGGGTCGAGTTTATTAAAAGTGAGGATTTATTTTTTCCCTGCTGTGGTGTTTTCCTTTTTTTCCTACAAAAGCTCCAGCACGAGGACAATCTCTGCAGCCTCCTCCTCTTGCCCCACTGCTGTACCCGAATCCAATTCCACTAAAATGCCTTTGAGAGGCTCAAGTCACTCTTCAGCCTTGTCTGGAAGCCTTTAACACTCTGGGCAGTGCCTTCAGTCATCCCCAGGGTGCTTAAAAATGGGCCTAAAACCTACCCCAGCGTGTGGGTTCTTCAGGACTTTGGCATGTGTTGGATGCAGGTGGGATTTGGGTGAGTGGAGACCTCTCCTGACTCCATCACCTCCCGGGGAGCCCCAAAGCAGGAGCAAAAAGGCAGCACCGGGTTCTCCCACAGTCAGCTCAGCAGATGGTCTTCCCAGAAGTGCCTCCTAATCCCTGCTGAGCTTGGGAAGAGCTGGAGAGTGTTCAGCAGTTCTGAGCAGCACAGGCAGCGATTTTGGAGCTCCTGCATCCCATCCCTCTAAACCAAAATGAAGTGAAAAATGAAGTGACTTCTGTCACCGCCTGAGCAGGATTCATTAAAATGACTTCCGAGTGTAAGAGTTGGGATTCCCCACGCCCAACCTGACTGAAGTTTTCAGATTAGGCACTTCTTGTTAAGATACCATAACCTGTTTTAGAAAATGCCATTTTTTAATTAGATTGGAGTCGCATTTTGAGGAGATTTCTGAGGCTCCAGCTCTGCATCCTCAGGTTGGCAGGAGGAGCACGTGGAGAGGATCCAGCACTGAACACCACACTGCCATCCTTTCCCAGCTAGAAGCACCTCAAACACCATCATCACACATCATTTAGGAGGGATATTTCACAGAGGAATTTGGGACACCCTGATGGGGAAGTCTCCAGGGAGAGGGGTTGTGAGGATTCTTGCTCGCGTGCCAGGAACGTTCCTTTCCTGAACTGGAGGGAGTCCAGAGGACTCCAGGCCAACATGTGGAGGAAAAGTGTGGTGGGGTAGCACTTCTCCAGCAGTTCTTCCTGTTTTAACTTCCCAGAAAATCAGTGCAAGTGATTTCCTACAATAACTTGAGGGAAAACAGCTCCGTGGCTTGGAAGAGTGGCTGATGGAGACCTCAAAGCAAGCTGGGAGCAGGATGGTGCTGGAGCTTCCAGAGCTTCATGAGCTTCACTTTCCTTGAGTTTTGACTCTGAATTTGGAGCTGCTGCCTTTGATTTAATAAAAAAAAAAAAAAGAGGAAAAAAGTAGGGGTGGTTCTCTCCTCTGAGAAAAACCACTAACAGCAGTTGGTGTTATTTAAAACTTGTACGTTTTTATTCTGTGTGAACGACACGTGAGCTGGGGAGAAAGAGGAAAGAACTGTGGTTTATAGTTGTGAACTTGCTTAGAATAGAAAACAGATTTCACACTTGAGATGAAATGGGGAGATATTTGAGCGTCTTTAGAGCTCTGTCTTTGGATGTGACGTGTGTGTGCTCCCTGTGCGAAACCGTGTTGGAGCACCAGGATCCTGGCAAAAAATGGGACAATGGCAAGTGGTAAAATAAGTACAGCTTTACATTGAAAGTTGCCACTGGATTATAATTTCTGGAAATCCAGAGGATCTAAGAAAAGTGGGAGAAATAAGCTTGAACTAAATCCATGAAATGAATCCTGAATGTCGACACCGCCTTTCCCTTTCAAAAAGCCAAATCCTGAAAGTTTAAAACTCCCGCAGGAAATAATCAATAAATAACAGCTTTCAGGTCTTGTCTTTAAGAATTATTTCCAGCACAAAGCCAAGATTTATGCCTGGTCTTCGTGTTTCCAAACAACTCGTTCATGAGCTGAAGGAACAAGAGTGGAAGAGAAGCCAACTTCTCATGTTGTTGGGTCTGAGTGTGGCAATGTGGCTGTGAAGGAGGCTGATATTGTGAAAAGAAGGATATTTTGGTGGACAGAGAGTACCAGAATAGTGAAAACTTGATGTTTCACAGCCAGAAGCTCTGGTGGGGGCTGCTCAGGAATGTCCTACACAAGGTGCCCGACCCTCCCATTGCCACGTGGACAAGTTGTTTTCAGTGTTGAGCTTCTAATTCACATCCACATTAAAGAACTGGAGGAACCCAGGGGATGAGGAATTGTCCACTCTTCCTTTAAGAACCCCAAGGATTTAATTTAGTGGTAGAATTATAGAATCATAGAATCCTAGAGTGGTTTGGGTTGGAAGGCACCTTAAAGATCCTCTCGTTCCAACCCTTCTGCCATGGGCAGGGACACCTTCCACTGGAAGAGGAAAGTTTCTTTGGGCTTTTTTGGGAATTCAAGAGCCAGTTATCCCTTGGAATCGGTGCTGGGGATCTGCTGGTGCTCTCACAGCAGGGTTGGTTCTTCTGGAGAAGTGGGACATGGCTTTGACCATCCCTGGGCTGAAGAGAGCCGTGAATCCAGGTCTTCCCTCTCCTGAACAGCCCAACATTGTGCAGCTGAGCTAAACGGGAACTTCTGCCCTGTGGCTGGACACAGAACAGGGATTTCTTCCCTGGCTTGGAAAGGCCTGAGTAGCCCCTTTAACTCCAGCAGAGGAACCCAGACTTAAAGCCAAAGGCTTGAAGTGAACTCCAAACCATTTGCCAACGTCCTGGTGTTTGTCCCACCCCGTCTGGCAACGGGGAACCTCTCAGAAGTTTAAATTTATTGGGATGGCTCCCATGGCTTTGGTGTTCTAAGGCAAAGCTCTAGATCATAACAGCTACATACACCTAAGGGAACATCTGCATTTTTGGATGTTTGTTTGGGAAGAATTTCTGAGATTTCTTTTAATGCTGGTGAAGAGGGAATTTACTGCTAAATAATAGGCCTGAGGTTGATTAATTGGCTGAAGGAATTTGTGTTACTCCGTTGAAAGCAGGAGGTCTGTGTCTGTTATTAATACCTGGAAGACTTGGTTTGGAAACTTGGGTGGGGGAAAAACAATAGTGTGTTATTAAATTAAAAAAAAAAACAAAGGAAAAAAATAAAAGGGAGAAGGAGTCAGAGAGGACTGTGTAACTCTGGGCATTAAGCTAAACAAAGCACATTTGCAGCGTTTCTGATGGTTGAAGAAAGAATTGGAAGCTGCAGGAGATCACTGAGAGCCCACATTCACCTCTGGAAACTCTTTTGCTCCTGGAAATCACAAGATACTCTGAGGAAAAGCCATCAAAATATTTTAGTGAATGATACAGAGGTGTAATGAGTCTTGATTAATTAGGTAGTCAATTATGTTGAGATGTTACACTCGTGTTCCATAAAATGTGATTTGCCAAAAATATTCCCATAGGGAACCAAGCTTTCCATGGGATATTGTTTAGGCTTGAGGGATGAAGTTCCCAGGTTATACTATTTCCTGCCAATGAAAACACCACTCGGCATATACGGCTTGAAAATCCATTGTTAATTAACAGCATTCGATTCTTAATTGTCTTTTTACCAATTCAGTTGAAATCATTGACACAAAATACATTGTTAAACTGCTTAATCAATCATTGTAGAAAAATAGAGGTGTTTGATAGGGACATTCTAGTACAAAGTTTCCATGAAGCTTCCCCCGTTGAAAGCTTTGGAGGCTTCTATTTGTTTTTTGTTTTGTTTTGTTTTTTTTTTTTCTTTTTTTTTTAAAGCTTATGTTACAAAAATGAGAGTTCATAAACTTTACAGTCCGTACTACATTGATACCAAAGACAATAAAATACAGGGGGAGAGAGAGAGAGAGAGAGAGAGAGAGACAAACACACACATTTTAAGCTTGAAGTGCCCTATTCACAAAAATATAGCTCACACATGCGCATGCCCCAGTGGTGGAAAGTCTGGTTTTTTTGTGCTAAAAGGACACAAAAAAAAAAATTAAAAAAAAAAAAAAAGGTTTAATCAGGGCCCTGAGCTGCTGTTCCAGTCAATGCAATTTTTGTTAAACTGCAGCAATGGATTCTGGAGCGGCCCCAGTAAATCACAGGAGCAAAAAGCCGGTTTCTCCTCAGAGGAACGCTTTGCTCCCGCTAGGACTGACACGGATCGTGGGCTTGGGGTGCTGCTACCCTGGCTCCTCTGCTTCCCCTGGGGCTGGGGAGCCACCTTTCCCCCCAGAACTCTCAGTAGTAGCCTCGTGGGTGGGTTGGGGTGGATGGGCTGGAGCACTCGGCGGGAGGATGAGCGTGGGGAGGTCTGTCCCAGCCCGGCGCTGCCTCCCGGGATTTGAGTGTAAGGAACCTTTACTGGGTCACCAAAATTCCTTATTCTGCACCATTCCTTGCATCCTGCTGCCTTGGGAAAGCCTCTTAGGGGCAAATGTTCAGAGCTGAAACACAAACCCCCTCCTTCCATCCAGCCTGGTCTGCCAGTCCCTGTTGCGCGACCCTTTCCTTCCCCACACCCTCCTCGGTGGGAAGCACAGGGAGAACGGGAATTACCCCTGCAGAGGGAGGACCTGCAGAACTCCCCCAGCCCCAGATTAGCCACGCCCTGAAAATCAGCAAGGGGCGGCTGTACCAGCAAAGAAAAATAATCAAAGAAAGGAAAATAGGTGTGAATTTAACGTGAAAGCTATATCACAGTGCAAATTTTTCCACCTGCCTGCCAAGTTTTTCTCCTGAGGTTAATTTTTTTTTTTTTTTAAATTACTTTCTCTTCTGTTTTAACGTAAATGTTTCTGTACAAAAAAAAAAAACAAAAAAACAAAACGCGCTTCGGATTCTCTTCGGTGCGTTCGTTCCTCCCGGAGCAGGCAGGTATGGAAAAAAAAACCCAAACAAAAACAGAGTTAAGGCTGCAGCTTCTTCTCCTTTGCCGGCAGAAACGCAGTTCTTGGCGGGGCTGAGCTCCCCGACTCACGGGGGTGTTGCTGCGTAAGCGATGCGGGTTCTCTCCGCCCCGACAGTTTTAAAGTTTGCTGAGGTGGAATGTACAGGATTTACAGTGATTTACAGCTACCTAAGGTGGAAAACTCGTTGGAGAAGCTCTCTCTCCCCCCGAGCACGGGTGGCAGGATCCGTGTGTTTAGCTGGGACACCCCGTTGAAACACACACCCAGGGCTGTTTGTGCCACCCGTGACTCTGCTGGCAAAAAAAAAAAAAAAATGACAAATTTCGTGGATTTTGGCTTCACGTGAAATGCAGCTGTTTCTTTCCCAGCTGAGCAGCTAAAATCTAATTCAGTTTTCAATGGCTTGTGCTGTTGGTGTAGCAAACTGCTGAATTCCCATGGTCTGGGCGGGGAGAAGGGAGGAGTTTCCCTGGATATTGCACATAAAGGATAATACCTCTACATGAAACATGCTCGCTATATTAAGAGTATGCAGGAAATTCTGTTTAGCCATGAGTTTGCCACAGCCTAAATTTTAGGTCGAACTGCCCCAAAAAAGAGTGACCAGGAACCGGTTTTGCCTTATTTGTAAACATTTTCACAGTATCTCAGGAGTTCTGTTAGGATTTATCTACCCTGCCCTCTCCCAGACTTATGGCTTTTTAGAGTCAGTGAAACGATCTGTTTGGCAAACAGTGAGGTTCTCTAAATAGCTGCCAGTCTGGTACACTGAAGAAAATGTCATGCACTAGAAGAGCCTTGGCGGGGGGGGAAATTATCAATATTACACTCCAAATATTTGAAGAGAAATTCCTACTCGACGGGGAGTTAGTTTTTTTGCATCCCGATATTTCTAGGACTCTTGTTTCTAAACCTACATTAGTTACACGTCTGTGTGTACATTATTTAGAAGTTCTTTACTACAGTACTTTTGTACATGCGGTGTTTATTACTAAATGTAAAGAGAAAGTAGTTACATAAGGCATATGTACAGTATTTTGTTGGATTGCAGGTCCCTCTGCTCACCTTCCCCTTAAAGCTGCAAGGCCCATTTCACAGAGGTTTGTCCCCCAGCTTGTGGAGCTGTCCTGAAACACGTAAAAACCAGAGTCAAGGTCCGCTTGGATGAATTAGTCCTTCCTTTTAAACCCCTTGCTTGTATTTCCATTGCATTTGGGTGGGGGTTTTTTTGTGGTGGATAAACCTGGAGGTCTTGACCCTGGAGAGGTGGAACCAGCAGTCACTGCCAGGGTGGGGATGGAGATTCCACCATCCCCAGTGGCTATTGCAGCTTTACCCCACGCCTTGGAGTCTGTGAATCTCTGGAGCTGGAATCGGGTAGGCAGATATTTCGCATCTGGAGTATTTATTTTCCAGGGATTGAGAATCGTAGGAAGGAAAAAAAAAAAAAAGAATTAAAGGCGTGTCACAGAAAGAAACCGGGAGCCAAGAGGGAGAAGACGAAGGAGGTGGCGTGGCCTTTGTGCCTCTGTTGGTTCTACAGTTTGGACTCGCTCTCCAAGTTGGCCACGTCACCGTTTCTTTCATTTTGGTCTTCCTGATTCTTCTCCTCCTCCTCGGTTTCCAGCTCCGCGTGCTGGTCCAGCTTGCTGGAAACGGACCACGTGAGGGGCAGTTCTGCTCGGCTGGCCATCTCTGCCAGCTCTTTGGCACTGTAAACTGGGGTGTTGGTCTCATAGGTTTCATGAAAACTGTTGTAGTCAACCTCATAAAACCCATCCTCCAGGGTGAGGACGGGGGTGAAGCGATAACCCCAGAGGATCTCGCTCGTGATGTAGGAGCTTCGGGCTTGGCAGGTCATCCCTGGAACACAGAAGGAAGAAGTGCTGTAATAAGGACCCGCTGCTAGCCCAAATCTTTAATTATTTAATCAATTTTTTTCCCATCTAATAAGAGAAATGTATGAAAGAAACGCCAGAAAAGAAATCAGGTTTGACATCGTATGAATTTGAGCTTAGAAAGCAGTTTTAGAGTGTAAACATCTCTGACGCCCTTTCCATCTGTGCATGTGCATAATAACCAGTGCTAAGTCTGTCAGCAAAGATCAACACATCTTTATCCAGTGCAGTCCTTCTTCCTGGATTTCATCAACTCACCTGCTGAAGGGTCTCTCAGGTGGTTTACCAAGAGTGTCTGTGCCATCCTCCGGGTCCCACTGCCAAGTTCAGCACTTGCCCAGACTAACAGGAATTTACACAACAGCATTCCTCTGCTGGAACCCACCACCGAGCCTGTGATCCCAAAACTTGGCTCCTCTGAAGGTAGGAGTCACTTTTTATTTAAAAAGATTTGAGAGTTGGGCTGGTGGCCAACGCACAAACATCACCAAAACCGCTGAAGGACGTGTGATAGTGGTGATGTTGAACTGGGATAACTGGGACTAATTTCTCTGCTACATTCCCTTCACAGCTCTGCTGAACTTCACTCTACAGGGCAAAAAAAATGCTGTTTTTTGTTCAGAGGCAGCTCTTCCAAGCTCAGTGCAGCTCCCAGAGTGTCCTCTGGGCGAAGAAACACCTGGCCATGGCAGGGACCTGTGACTTGGAGAACCCGCTTCATCTCACACCAACATCTTGGAGAAGCACTACATTAAAATATTAATGCTCAGGAGTGGAAGGGAAAACCCAGCTGAGCAGGAAAAATATCAGGAGAAATGAATTTAAGAGGCAAAAACACGATGCCAACAAAATAGGAGTACATGGAGAGAATGTGATGATTTTCTTTTGATTATTGCACATTATTAGCTGTGTATGACTAAGCAAACTTCAGCTGAACAGTATTTATTGAATACAGAGCAAATAAAGTTACTTAACCTGCCACACTTCACTTATTTAGAAGATAATCACAAGCAATTAAAAGAAGTGTTTAATTTAGAGAGCACAAATGGCAGACTTTAGAAATGTCCATTTTCTCTCTGCACTGGTAAAGTCACATGGATGGGCTCGTGAAGAGCCAACACTGGGAGTTTATTGTCCCCAGTCTTTTTTCAGGGTTGTGCAAAGTGCTCCAGGTAATTCTGCCCTCGTTCTTGCTCTCATATCTTGCTTCTGAGGGGTGAAAACTGCTGTTTCTGGGTACTCTGTATTTCTCACTTGTGGTGTTACCTTTAGGAAGACGTTTCCCAGCTGCCACCACACTGTGGTACTTCAGCCCTTCTCCAGTGCTTCCCTTCACTTCCTGCAGTGCCTTGGATCCTGTGGAGCACTGGCTGTCAGGGAAAGCTGTCCTGGGAAAGCTGCTGCACTGGACCCAGCAAAACCCCCTCCGTCCTCCCGCTGTGCTCTCTGCTCCTAATTTCTCTTTCTTAATGTCTGACAGAAATATTTAAGCCTTCGGTTTTCTCTTTGTTCTTGCAGGACAAGACAGGTTTGCATTTCAATTCTCAAGCAATGCACAAATGGAAATACCAAGGTCTTACCGTTTTTCTTCTCCTTTCACAGGTGGGAAGGGTGGAAGGACAACAAACCCTGTGACAAAATCGCCTCCTGTGTGATGTCCTGTGTGATTTGTATTCTAAAGGATACTTTTCCCCCCCCAGAATGATGGAGGGAGAGGAATGTGGCAGCTCAAAGAGCTCTTGGGTGACAACAACCCCCTGCAGCTCCAGGCTGGGACAGAGGGGATGGAAAG
>NW_016690527.1:203119-206743 GCF_001604755.1 Lepidothrix coronata | reverse complement strand
GCCTCCAGCTGTGCCAGGGGAGGCTCAGGTTGGACATCAGGAGGAATTTGTTGCTGGAAAGGGTGGTGAGGCCTTGGCAGGGGCTGCCCAGGGAGGTTTGGAGTGCCCATCCCTGGAGGTGTCCCAGGAAGGCCTGGCCGTGGCACTCAATGCTCTGGGCTGTGGGACAAGGTGGGGATGGGGCACAGGGGGGATCCATGGGCTGGGAGACCTTTGCCAACCCAAATGATTCCATGGTTCTGTGAAGCCAGGGCATTGGGCAGATGATCCCACTGGTCTGGGCAGCCACTTGCCCCTGCACATCCCAGAGTGGTGGCTCTGAGGGTCCCCCCCGTCTGTCCTGGCAGGGTGGGATGGCAGCAGCGGGATCAGGCTGCAGTGCCAGGGCTTGTTCTCCCACCATTGCCCTCACTGCAAACTGCATTTTAAAGGGGCTGATGAGACCTCTGAGGGTTGCCCTTAACTGCTGTCTCACTCCAGGCATTTCTAATGAGCAGTAATGAGGGGTTTTTATGATGTTTAATGTTCAATTAGTCGGTTTTAACCAGCAGCAGAGGAGTCACCACTTCTCTGTGGAAGACACACACCGTGGTGGATCCTCTTCCTATCACTCCCCATGCCCCCATTCCTGGGTCAGAACTCTGCAGTGTGAGTGGGAAGCTGAATTTTGGTCCTTGTTATATCAGAGGAGGCAAACTAAATGATGGGGAGCTTTTTTTTTTTGAGGCAGCCAAGTTAACTGAGTGTAATAGGTTTGTGACCACCACACTCAGCAACACTTTTACTTTTTTGCTTTCAAATGAGAACAAAAAAGGTCCTGCTGCCAGTGTTGAGATTAGCTCCATGTGTCTAAAATCAGCAGTTAGTTGCTACTTGGGACAATCTCGTTACCATACAAGCAGTGTAGTTAAAACTTGAATTTATCCTCTAAATTCTTATTATTCCTGTTCAACAGCAACAGGCTCCAGAGCACGGGCTGCAGTGGCTCCCTCTGCCTGGCTGGGAGTGTGGACTCTATTTCAGTGCACCCTGTCAGCAGTTTTCCTTGCAGGCAGAAGGAAATGTTTTATTAAAACTTAATATTTGCACCAGGCAGCCTAAGAAAATGGCAGGAAAAAAAAATCCCCCTAAGCTGTTGCTGAGAGGTGGGCAAGGTTACAACCCCACCTTTGACTGAGCAGGATTAATAACAAAGTTGATGCCACCTCCAGGTTCATTCCTCTTGAGAAGTTTCCCTGTGCAGTTATTTTGAGGTTCTGGTTTGTTCATCCTGTCTGCTGCTATTTAGGCTTCTGTTTTAAAGGGTTTGGGGTGGTGACTTGATGCATTCCCTCACACTGCACTTAAATTAAGATTTCGTGGCAGGTTTTACAATCATATGTTGTGTCCTGCACTCTCACCACGCAGTATTTCCCTGTGTGATGGGAGCCATCAAAAAAATAAAGTGCTTTGAAATAGTCAGGGGAAAAAGGGGGCCTCAGAATCACGGTCTCAAACACATGTTTGGGCTAAAATACAGTGATTTTTCAACTCTAGGTCAGCCTACTGCAGTTTACACAGTAACAGCCTCTTTCAGCTTCCTCAAGGCAGTCTCTTCTACAACAGGGCTTTTTCTTTTCATATTCCACTTCTGTAATAAAAAAAGGGGCTCTAAATGAAATGAGGGGGACAAGAATTATGGCCCATGGCTGACTCCATCTCTCTGGCAGCGACAGTGTGAAGTGATTTTGAGGTTCAGGAGTTTCCTGCTGGCACTTTGCAGAACAGACTTTCTGCTGCACTAAATTTTGTGGGGTATCCCCTAAGAATGACCTGATTTCAATCATTACATGGGAGTTTTACTTCACAGTTCAGCCTGGAGCAAGACCTCAGCAGCAAAGGACTCAGGGGTGCACAGAAAACAGTGGTGTCCCTGTTTCTGGGGTGAGAGGAGTTTTACTCCTGTACAGCAGAAGTACAAAATTTGGTCTGGGGTCTCCAGCTGGAAATTAAAACTTCCATGTCCATATGTGATGCTCCTGTTCTGTTGATTTCTCCCTGCCTGTGTTCATAACAACCTTTGCTGAGGTATCCCCGTGGAGGTTTCGATCTACTCTGTCAGAAGTTTCATTTCTATCGTGAGAACCTTTAAAAAACCCAAAACCAAACACGTAGGAAGGTTAATTAACCTCTTGAGGTTAATTCCTGCAGCCTCTGTGTGCTCAGGATGGAGCTGCTCTGCTGCAGGAGTTAGGAAGGGAGAGGTGCTGACCTGTGGTTTAGAGCTGAGTTTTGTACCTTGCCCAGGGTGAGGGTGAGAAGGTTGGAGAAATTTATTTAATCCCTGTGATCCCAAAATCATAGAATGGTTTGAGTTAGAAGAGGCCTTAAACAGCATTCAGTTCCAACTCCCTGCCATGGGCAGGGACACCTTCCACCAGCCCAGGTTGCTCCAAGACCCATCCAACCTGGCCTTGGACACTTCCAGGAAGCCAGGGGCAGCCACAGCTTCTCTGGGCAACCTGTGCCAGGGCCTCCCCACCCTCACAGGGAAGAGTTTCTTCTCAGTATTCCATCTAACCCTGTTCTCCTCCATCATAAAGCCATTTCCCCCTTGTCCTGTCACTCGACGCCCTTGTGGAAAGTCCCTCTCCAAAATAGTCCCTGTCCAATGACAGGAACATTGAGGCAATCAGCTGAATGTGCACCTTTGCCTCTGAAACTCCAGTCTGGTGCTCATAAAAAGCTCCAGTGACTTTCCAGGTTTGCATCCCAGCACTGCTCCTGTGTTCCTGAGGGGTCACCCAGCAGCCTGTGGGAGCCTCTGCCCCGGGTGACCTTTTGCTCTCAAACAGATTTGGTGTGAGGTTTGTCAGCCTGCTATTTTTAGGTGTTAAGGAGAGTAAGAAGGCAATGTGTGCTCCAAAAAACAAGCAGGAGGCTGGGAGTCAAGAACCCCTGATTGATACATCAGTTGTCCTGCAGACACCGTGTGGGCTTTGGCAAATTCCCCAGCTTTGCTGGGTCTGGGTTATTGGTGTCCCACCAGGGACGTGCTGAGGTGTAAAAGCAGTAGAATTTTGCTGTCAAATCTGTACTAAACAGCTCTCCCCGGTGTGAAAATGAGGAGTGTTTTGGAGTGTGCCTCGAAAAAAGGACAGAGATTTAAGAATAAAATTTCCACTGTGTCGCCAAACCAGTGGCAGAAACATTCCATGAGGGTTAATTGGTTCTCTTTAAACAAGCTAAAAAGAAGAAAGCAAAGAAAGCAAAAAGTCTTATTGTACCCTAAATTCAGTGATTTTTTTTTTTTAAAGCCCAAAACACAGAATCCCAGAATGGTTTGGGTTGTAAGGGACCTTAAAGATCATCCCATTCCACATCCCCTGCCATGGGCAGGGACATCTTCCACCAGCCCAGGTTGCTCCAAGCCCCATCCAACCTGGCCTTGGACACTTCCAGGAATCCAGGGGCAGCCACAGCTTCTCTGGGCAACCTGGGCCAGGGCCTCACCACCCTCACAGCCAAGAATTTCTTCCCAATATCCCATCTAACCCTGCTCTCCGCTAGTTCAAAGCCATTCCCCCTTGTCCTGTCCCTCCATCCCTTGTCCCCAGTCCCTCTCCAGCTCTCTTGGAGCCCCTT
>NW_016690527.1:154178-202776 GCF_001604755.1 Lepidothrix coronata | reverse complement strand
ATATAAGGAATTAACTTTCATTGGGGTTTGTTTGTTTTCTTTTTCTTTTTTTTTTTTTTTAATTTTAAAACTGGTGTGGCTTTTTTTTTTTTTTTTAATTTAAAAATTGGTGTGGTTTTTTTTTTCCCCTGTAAATCTGAGTAATTGGGTATTTCTGCTTTCACATTTCCTAATCAGAGCGAGAAGCCAATCACTATATTTGAAATTTTTCAGCTAACACCATCTGTGAAATTCTGCCCAGAGGTCTTTGTGGCAGCTCCTGCCTTTGTCTCACAGCTGATGATGGGACCCAGGGAGCAGCTCCACAGCAGAAAATCCGAGTTTTCGTGGAATGAGTGGGCTGGAGCAGCTGCCCCGACCACCACCACCAGCAATAAAATCCCATCTCCGTGGGAGGTGTCACATCTTATCAGGTCACATTTGCACGAAGATGAATTTGCAAAGGAAATGGAGCTGATGGGAGGCCATAATTTCAAGTCAGTTGAACTTTCTGATGCTCCAAAATCTATTTCGTTCTCAACGAGGTGAAAACAAATAAACAAGTATAAAAAAAAAAAATCGATATAAAGGTAAATTCTAAACAAAGTCTAACTTGGATCAGTCAAAGCGTTCTGCTTTCATCCTGAAATGTGACATATTGTATAAAACAACACCTAAATCAGAAAAAAATGGCCTTGCTTTAGTCTTTCTCAAACTATTAAAAAATATATGTTTTTCCCCCAGCAGGAGATTTCAATGCCAGTGAAATTTTATTTTTCACTGGAAAAAAGGCTGAGTTAAAAATGTTTAATTTAATTGGTTAGTGTTTCTTCTCCCAGGAATTAAATATACTCCACTGAGTAGTTTGTGTCTTATTTATTGCTTTCCTGTGCCTAAATTTTGCTTTTTTGTGTCGAAATTCTGCTTTTTTGCATTGAAATTCTGCTTTTTTTGCTGGTAGCTTAGTCTGAGAAATTAAACATAGCGAGGCCAGGAAACCTTGTCTGATTCAGCCTCAAATTTGCTGCCACTTTTAGCCACCAACACTTTATATATTCTCAATAAACAGCTCCCAAATAGATGAATGACTATTCAGCCAATATTTAACCTTCAATTAGCCTTATTTTCATGCCATGCCCAGCAAATCAAGCTGCCTGTGTGAATTTTAATGTCGTTTTTTTTGTTTTTTTTTTTTTTTCAGCTGTGCTGGTTGAAATGGGTGATGATTCCATTTTCCTGTGATATTTATTATATCAAATAACATTTGACCAGACAAGAGAGAGAAGCTCCTTCCAGAACTGGCACTCGGAGTCCTTGGAAACAGGAAACTCGATTCTGTGGAGCTGGAACATGAAGTGCCAGGATTTTGTGCCCTGCTCTCTGTGTTTGACTGTGGGGATACATTTATAGATTCCGTGGTTTCTCAGGCGTGGAAGGAAGTGCTTTATTTCTGCTGGCAGGTGGAAAATCAGGATCGATGGGAATTTTGTTGGAAAGAAGCTGCAGGACACGTTGGCTCAGCTCCCAAAATGCAAAGTGCTGAGTAAGGAGAAGACCTGACCTGACCTTTTGAAAATACATTGCTTCTAATCCATGGGCTTCCTCCTGAATCCTGCCCTGCAAGATGGGATGTCCTTCCCTGGTGTGGCACAGGGGATTTTTTTCCCCAATTCCTTGACAATCATCCAGGAACAGGCAGGAAGGGAGTTGTTTCCAGCTGCTGCCTCCCTGGAGAAGGGTCATGGCAGGATTTTTTGCTGAGCAGCGAGAGCTGATCCAGAGTTAAGGGCAGGGAGGATCCTGGGTGGATCTGCCTGGAACAGAGAGGATCCAAGGTGGATCTACGTGTAACCAAGAGGATCCTGGGTGCCAGGGGGTGTGGAGAAGACCCCTGGCAGTACATTAAGTACCAATAGTCCTGTTGATGGCTTTGGATCTCTCCACTGTCTTGCTTGGTTGCTTCCATAACAGAGAGAGGGACCAGCCAGCAAGAACCAAAGCCTTTCCTTGGATTCAGAGTTCTGGTTGGCTCCCTGTTTCTTTTCCACAGTCAGGATGTATGGGGCTCTGAGCAACCTGGGCTAGTGGAAGGTGTCCCTGCCCATGGCAGGGGGTGGAACTGAATAATCTTTAAAGTCCCTTCTAACCCAAACAGTTCCACGAGTCTGTGACTCTGTGATTCCTCCAGGGGCTCTGAGTCCCCTGCCCTTTCCCTCACCTTTTAGGAAGAGGCGGGGGGTCACTGGAAAAGCAAGTTTTGGATAAAAGAAAGGTGAAGAAGGAGCTACCTGAGCTGTTGAATTCCTGATCTTGGGGAAGAAAGCAGTAGAACAGCTCCTGCTCTCCTCTACTCTGCACAAACCCAAAGGCTACATGAGATGAGCACCTCAGGAGCAGGTTCCTCCCTTTCCACTCCTGACTGGAGAAGCAGAAGGTGGGAATGGGGCAGATATGAATTGCAGGTGGGAGTAGAAGATACATGACCCAGAAATGTGCATGAAATGACCCTTCATGTCCTGGGCTGACCCCCCAGCGTGGGCAGCAGGGCAGGGGGGGATTGTGCCCCTCTGCCCCCTCAGGTGAGACCCCCCTGCAGAGCTGCTCCAGCCCTGGGGAACAGCCCAGCAAGGACATGGAGCTGCTGGAGAGAGGCCAGAGCAGGCCCCAAGAGGATCCAAGGGCTGGAGCAGCTCTGCTGGGAGGAAAGGCTGGGAGAGCTGGGATTGTTCAGCCTGGAGAGGAGAAGCTTTGGGGTGACCTGATGGTGGCCTTCCAGGGCCTGAAGGAGCTACAAAAAAGATGGAGAAAGACTATTTCCAAAGGCTGAAGTGACAGGACAAGGGGGAATGGCTTCAAAGTGACAGAGAGTAGGGTTAGATGGGATATTGGGAAGAAATTCTTGGCTGTGGGAGTGATGGGACACTGGAACCAGCCTCCCAGAGAAGCTGTGGCTGCCCCTGGATCCCTGGAAGTGTCCCAGGCCAGGTTGGATGGAGCTCTGAGCAACCTGGTCTAGTGGAATGTGTCCCTGCCCATGGCAGAGAGTGGGAACTGGATGATCTTTGAGGTCCCTTCCAACCCAAACCATTCTGTGATTCTGTGAAATGCATTTTGCCTTGGATAAGGGTCAAAAGCATTGTTTATGTGGGAGCTCTTCCAGCACGGGATCCTTTCAGGCACATGGAAAAATACATCTTCCTGCTGTATTGGCTTTATTCTGCACAAAGCACAGCATATGCAACCCCCCAGGAGAACATGCATTTAGCACACAGTGGTGATGGCACTAAAACAAGGCATGTTTGGGCACTGCAGAATTCCCACATCAGCATTAATGCCAAGGGATGGCTGGGAGAAAAACCCCTTTGGTTGGAACGATGCTTGCTGTGAAAGCAGCATTCTCTGTAACAGTTTGTACCTGCTGCACACTTGCGCTGCCGTGACTGTGAGATAAACATTCAATTAAAATTAGATGTGTGATCTATTCCATCACTTGCTGTGCAGGCTTCTCCAGCACATAATTTGACTCTGCATGTCTTTGTTTCTCTCCTCAAAATGCTCACCCAGAGAACAGAACATCCGAGGTTTCATCTCCCCCAAACTTTCCTGACTCGGAGCTTTTTATAAAGATTTGTCACATTTTACCCTGGAAATGTTTGTGAACCCGGGATTAAAGACAAAGCAGCGTGTGCACACAGCTTGGCAGGCTGGAAAATTCAGGAAATAGGGGAAGATCACCGGCTTTTTTGACAGCAGAACCTGTGAATCACCCGCCAAGTGTTCCCGTGGATGTTTCTGGTTTTGTGGTTTTGTTAAAACCTGGTCTGGGCTGTTGTGAAAGCAGAGGGGGAGATGAAAGGGGCTCAGCACAAAGCACTCGTTTCTTCCAGGTGAGCAGTGAGGTGGGGAAATGCAACAAAAATAAAGAGAAAACACGTTTTATCTGAAAATTGCCGGAATTTTGGGTGAGCAAAAACACTTTTCAGTGGGGTTGCCCGGGTGGTTTTGTAACGGTGCATCCTTTCAGGTGGGCTGGAACCAGCCAAACATGGGTAGGTGGTACTTGCTTTTAGAAGAGGCAGCTTGAAGAAATCAGCTTTTCTAAAGATAGCCCAGTTTCAGAGTTTAGATTTCTGACTTGTGTTTCACCTAAAGAGTACCAAGAGGATGGGGGTAGAGGTGCTCAGGAGAAAGCTCTAAATCCCAAGCTCTGGGAAGAGGAGGAGGAGGAGGAGGAGGAAGATCTGGGCTGGTTTTGTTGATATTTCAAGTAATAGGTTTGGATAGTGGCCCTTATACCCTTTAATTTTCTTTGTGGGAGAGAGTTTAAGCAACCAAACACTTGTTCATGTCGTTATTTAACATGTGATTGATCAACTCCTGTACAAAAATCTCTGTCAGGGAAACCATCAACTGCACTAAGCTTAAAGCTCATCTGTCATAGCAGTGATCTTTAATTAAAATTTAAATTAGGTTTATTGATATCTTCATCACAACAAAAGCCTCAGCCAATCCCAGGCTTGGTGCAGCTCTGATTTTTGATGAACTTTTGCAGGCCTTCCAGCAGTTATGCAAAGAAAATCATCTGTGCTGTTAAAATCCTCCCACTGAACAGCAAGTGGGTTTCGATTTTTTTTTCCTCCTTAATTTTTTTTTTTTTTTTAATTTCAGTTCATAGGATGAGACATTAAGTTGATGCTTTCAGGTTAATAATATTTGGCTATCTGACAACTTCAGCAGCCTATTTTTTGAAGTGCAGGATTGAGCAGGAACCGGCTGCCTGGGGGAATGAGATGCAAAATCTTTCACTTCTGAAGCTATTTAATATTCCAGTTCTGTCAAAATTTGTATCCATATTTTAGCTGCCTGGAATCCTGTCCAATAATAGTGGCTATTAATGTACCTGCTAAGAGATCAATGAACGTTTTGGAAAAATTAATATTTCGCTTGGCTTTAATTGACTTTGGTTTTATTTGAGGTGGCGAGGATGAAGCTGAGTTGGATATTTAATTACTGCCTGGAATTTAGCAATGGGTCCAATAAAGGAGAGTATCAGCAGTAGAGCTGGGATTTTAGGAAAGCTTCAGTACTCCTCTCCTGATATTTCTATTCCGGGAAAAAATGGGAACAACACACTCCAAGCTCCAAGTAGCACTTTTCTCAAAGCCTGAACTGACTTAGAAGGGAGGAGGGAGCAAAAAATCAGCAAAAAGTTGTTTTGTTCTATTCCTTACTGTTTAAACTAATAATATTTTTTTCTGAGAGGAGCACAGACAAATCAATCCTTGGCAATATGTGTCAGATTTTGCCACAACCTGTTCCAAAAGGTGATGGAGCAGGGAAATTTTAAGTTTCTTTGAGACCTCATTTATGGAAGCAACAAAGAGTTTTAAGTGTCTCAAAATTCTCCTTAGTTTAACAACATTTGTCTCAGCTGGTGAGGAAAAATTGGTTGGTTATTAAGGGAAAAATAATGAACTTGAGAAGAGATGGTTCTGTATGGGGAAAGCTCTCTGGGGAAGAAAGAGGAGGGTGCTCACATCCAAAATTGCCCAGTTCCCAGAGGAGATGATGGAAGGGAGCCTGAAATTAAATTACTGGGCTTTCAAAGTAAGGAAAACCTCGTACAGAAGCCTCCATAATGTCTGTTTTCCTGGGGAATTCATTTCAGTTCAACACTGAGGGGGGGGTTTTGTGCTCGGCAAAGACGTGAAGTTTTTCCTCCTGGCACAAAAAGTACTTTTTTTTTGGGAAAGAGATGAAGGTCTCAGGGAGTTGTGGAGGATGAAAATCTTTTGGATAGACGGGACATGAGCTGTCCCTGGCAGTGCTTCCAGCTCTCCTGCCGTGGGTTGTTCCATCCTCTGCATCAGTCATGAGGTGGCACTCTTCTACCGGCAGAGACTGCTCACAGAGCTTTGGAAGCGCCTGTGTGCGCCTAAACCAAGGGGAAAAGAAGCAAAACCTGGAAAATCTCGTGGAGGGATTATTGCAGAAGTTGCTTTCGAGATGCCTGGGCAGGCAGGAGATGAGGCATGGCCGGGATGCTCCGTGTCTGCGGCAGGGATGTATTTCAGGATACACCTCACTGACCTCTCTTGGAGTTACAGTTTAGCGGCTTCCTTGATTTTCTTGTGACTCCCAGACAGATGTGAGGGATTTCTGCACACCAGACCATGTTCTTCTTCATGACAAGCACGGTTGCACGGTGTCTCTCTGGCAGATTTTATTTCTGCTGCCAGACCACTGCTAATTTGGAGCCCTTCATTGATACACACATTGTACAACGAACTCCTGGCTAAGGTTGGACATCCTTCACTCTGGAGCTGTCCTGCCTCTCAAAAAACACCAGGCTCCCAGTTTTGGAGGTAAACAGGGAAAAAACCAAACCTCAGGCAATTCTGGCTGAAGGGATCTGTCTCCAACACTGCACAGGAGTTTTTAAAGGGAGGTTTCAATGTTGAAAGCACAGTGCCAAGCTCTGGTCTCAGTCAGCAGCAGCTCAAACCAGCAGCACCTTCCATCAGGATTTAGCTATTCCAGACTGCTGACCTGACTCAGAGCTCCACAGTTTTACACCTCCATGGGATCCTTGCTAAGTTCCCAACAATCCAATAGATGTCTGTGAGGCAGCATCCTCTGGCTCCTGCTGTGTCCCCGAGGCAGGCTTAACCTCCAGGATGGGAAAGAGAAATAAAACTTGGCATGTTGTCTTTGAAAACTTGCTGACCCCTTATACAGGCAGATAGTGAGTGGCCAAGGGGTTTAAACTGAAGGAGGGCAGGTTTAGATGGGATATTAGGAAGAAATTCTTGGCTGTGAGGGTGGGGAGGCCCTGGCACAGGTTGCCCAGAGAAGCTGTGGCTGCCCCTGGATCCCTGGAAGTGTCCAAGGCCAGGTTGGACGAGGCTTGGAGCAACCAGGGCTGGTGGGAGGTGTCCCTGCCCATGGCATTGGAGGATCTTTGAGGTCCCTTCCAACCCAAATCATTCTGTGATTCTCTCCATGCTTGCAGTGAACCAGGGCTGAACTCCTGCCTGGCTAATCTGAGATCAGCATGGGCAGAGCTGTCCCAAAGAGTGAACACTTTTTTTACTTTTTAACCACACATTTCTACAGAGAAAATGGAGAGAAAAAATTGCAATTGCTTATTCCCAGCAGGAATGGGAGTACTGGAAATTAATTGAAAAATGCATTTGCCCCTGCCCCCCCCCCCAAAAAAAGCCCAAATCCTGACATTACACGTGGCTTTAAGAAGCAATGACAGAGCTGGACATGCCTTATGTACATAGAGCAGTAGCTGAAACACATTTAATAAAACCTAGGTTATTTGCTCCTTCTGTTTCCCATCAATTCTTAAATTCCATTTTATTCCCATTTTGCTGGAGGTGCAGGTCAATGCAAATGCAACAATATAAGCACAGAATGTGTTTTGCCAATAAGTTTGCATGAGAATCCAGAAGCTCAGTGGGGAATAAATTACTGAGGCTCAGAAAGAATAGCACCAGTAATGTTTGTCTCTTATTTCCCATCAGTTTTTATCTGAGGGTCTCAAGGAAAGGACATGTTGTTATTTTTGTTTTCCAGTGGGGAAGTTGAGGCAGAGAATGGATATTTGCCCCAAGGCCTCAGAGAAGGTGTGCAGCAAGGAAAGGCTGCCATGGCGGGGATGCTTCCATTCTGATATCCATGGGGGGGAATTCTGGCTCTCTGCTGCCCTTTGATGTGAGCCAGGAGGATTTTTTGGCCTAGGGCACTGATTTGGTTTTCATGGAGAGCTGAAGTTTGGGAACAACGCTTTTTTCAGACCCTGTTGCTTCAACACAAGGCTTCTTCTCGTTGTTAGGGTCTCAGCAGAGCTCAGCATCTTTCCTAAGGCCATTTCTCTCCTTTGCTTTGAGCAGAGCAGGGTAGGGCAGCGAAACAGGAGAGGTTGTTTCGGGAGCAGAAGGTGGATGGGATGAATCCTGTCATGGAATATGAACAGGTTTTCCTGGAGTCACAGCTGTGCTTCCTCAGCCCTTTCCTGTTCTTCTCTGGAGGGGTGGAGCTCCGCCCTTCTTTTAATCATGCTGAGAATTTTGTGCTGCCAGGATAAAGGAGGTTTTGCCCGGGGGTGCTGTGGTGACACGAGGCTGTGCCATGTGCACACACAGGGACACGGAGAGACGGATGGGGAGACAGGACAGGGATTTGGAGATGCTCCTGTGCCCAAAATAGCAACTCCTTGGTGTGTGAGCCTCAGAAAACCTCAGTCCCTTCAAATGCATAATGAGACTGGTTGATTATCATCACGTGAAATTTGCTGGTGTGGTATAAAGGGAGGAGAAGAGAATTTAAGGGCCAGCAGCAAGAAGACGACAGACTTCAGAGTGACACTAGGGCGTTGTTACAAGGAAATAACTGGGAAATCATGGATCAGGATATTTGGATGCCCCATCCCTGGAAATGGTCAAGGCCAAGTTGGATGTGAAACTATTTCCAATGGCCTGGAGTGACAGGACAAGGGGGAATGGCTTCAAACTGCCAGAGAGCAGGATTAGATGGGATATTGGGAAGGAATTCTTCCCTGTGAGGGTGGGGAGGGGCTGGGATAGGTTTCCCAGAGAAGCTGTGGCTGCCCCTGGATCCCTGGAAGTGTCCAAGGCCAGGTTGGATGGGGCTTGGAGCAACCTGGGCTAGTGGAAGGTGTCCCTGCCCATGGCAAGGGGGTGGAACTGGATGATCTTTAAGGCCCCTTCCAACCCAAACCATTCTGTGATTCTCTGATTATAAGCACATGATGAAAATGAACAAAAAAAATCACCCCAAAATGCTGTGGCATGAAGGGATTGAATCAGTCAACACAACACGTGAAGTTCAGCTGCACCATCACAGCGTAGAAACGTTTGTGTTTTACATTTTTTAGTAAAGTTTATTGGCATTTCCTCATTTTCTCCCTTTCCCCCCCTCACAAAAAACATTTGTTGTGCAGAAAGCTTGACTTGATTTCTAATTTGGGGAAGATGCTGGAGCAAAACTCCTAATCCTTCTCCTGCAGTTTACCGGGGTTGTGTTACACAATTTGGCTACAAGAAAGCCCTGTGATAAACGACAGCTCCTTCAGCCTGTTGGCAGCACACGGCCCACCATCAGTCTTGTAAACGGCCCCATAACCATTGAAAAGCCAAAATAATTTGGAGCCGTGGCTCAACACGTTATTAATCACGGAGCAGAGGGTTTGCTCTGATTTCACCAGGAATGCTAATGCGAAAAAAAAAAGGCCCTGTGGTTCTCTCAGGAGCCAGCACGGGGATTAAATCGTGTGCTGCTGCCGTGATTGACTGCAGGCTTCAAGGCCAGGATTTCAGGGACGTTCCTCAAAGTCTGGTCAAGTCTGAAGGCTTTCATTAATAAATCCCAATGTGAACTTGAACAGGTTGTTTGCGTGTCCGTGGAGGGGGGGGGTGTCTCTGTCAGTGAAAGAGTAGTTGATTAATGTAGTTTATTTTCCTGACTGATACTGAGAAAGAAAAGTATTGGAGCGAGTCCAGAGTAGGCCCCAAGAGGATCCTAGGGCTGGAGCAGTTCTGCTGGGAGGAAAGGCTGGGAGAGCTGGGATTGTTCAGCCTGGAGAAGAGAAGCTTTGGGGTGACCTGATTGTGGCCTTGCAGGACTTGAAGAAGCTCCAAGAAAGATGGAGAGAGACTATTTCCAAGGGCCTGGAGTGATAGGACAAGGGGGAATGGCTTCCAACTGAGAGAGGGCAGGATTAGATGGGATATTGGGAAGAAATTGCTGGCTGTGAGGGTGGTGAGGCCCTGGCCCAGGTTGCCCAGAGAAGCTGTGGCTGCCCCTGGATCTCTGGAAGTGTCCAAGGCCAGGTTGGAGAGGTCTTGGAGCAACTTGGGCTAGTGGAAGGTGTCCCTGCCCATGGCAGGATTTGGAATGGGGTGATCTTTGAGGTCCCTTCCAACCCAAGCCATTCCATGATTCTGTGGACAATGAAATGGTTCACTTGTGAACCAACTGCTTGTAATCTGTGCATTTTGGCCTAACTAATGACCCCAATTCCACAGGCTTCCAACCAGGGGTCAATGGGTCCAAATCCAGTGACAAGGTGATGACTCAACCCAAGCTTCACAAAAGTCAAAAGTGTCTTCTTGCTGCATTTCCTGGCTTTTGGAAGTGAATGGTTTTAGTCTGGATGAGGGTGGGCAGCAAAAGTCTCTACAGGAATGGGGTCACTCTTCAGGATCCCTTTGGGGAATTTCTCCATTTTTCCACGTGACTGCTGGATCACATGAATGTTGCAACAACAAAAGAAGTCATTCAAAGGAAATCACCCCGAGATAATGAGGATGACCTGTTTTATTGATCTCTAAAAGGTACAACTCAGCTTCATGAACACTGCAATATTGTGGCAACAACACCACAGGAACCTTCCCCTCCAGCCAGAGCCACGTTCAAGCAGATCAGGCTGATCTGCTGCTACTGTGTTGTACCTTGATCTAAATTGCTGTGAACAACTGTCTCAAAAGAAGGAGCACAGTCAGAGCCCTGACACTGCAAAGCTCCTGGATAATGCTGTGGCTTGTTGCTAGTGGGAGAAAGATGGAGATCAGGGTGGCAGCTGCAGAATAAAATCCGCTGTGCAGCCTTTCTGCAGTGTCATATTTAAGAGAGGGAGAGCTCCAGCCATAACTGATGAGGTGTGATGCTCCAGGGGAGGACAGCTTGGATTTTAAAGAATCTCTGAATGTCTTGTTTCCCCACAAGCTCTGCCATCTCCCCGGATAAGCTAATTTTAAAAGTTAATGGACTAGATCCTTCAGTGTGCTAATGCTGCATTGTGCTGCTCCAGAGGTGCAGAACAGCACTAAAGGGGCCTTTTTCTGCTCCTGGAGTTTTCCCTCTGTCCTAAGGCAATATGGGCCAGCCAGAAGGGATCTTCCAAGAGCCCAGGAATGCCTGGAGCAAAGACTTCTGGGCGAGAAGTGGGATGAGAGATGTCACCACACACCCTGATTTCGAGGCCTTTGGGGCTGTAGGCTGACAGCAAAACTAATTTACAAGCTGCAGACAGAAAAAAATATTCCCAAGACTGGAAGAGCACTGGAAGAGCCCAAGTGGTGTTTTGCATTGACACCACTCCTCCACCCAGCCAGGAGATGTGGGTCCCTGCTTCTTCTGGTTGCACACTTGGAAGAAGGCGTGAAAAACAGCCAGGGATAAATGGTTCCTTGCAATAATTCCCTCAGCTGTGCCGACTAAACAGAAAATTCCTTTTTTTTTTTGGTGTGAGTTCCACCCACTGGTCAGTGCTTGCCGTGCTGAGGAGGCACCAGCTGCTCTGGGATCTGAGGAGGAGAAGGAGGATGACCCAGCAGGGCACTGACACATCAGCTCTGCAGCCAGCAGGGAGTCTGAACTGAAGGCTCATTCTGTGGGGTGAACCATCTCCTCAGGTCCTGCCAGGCATCCATGTACTAACTCTGTGTTTATGTGATCCAAACCAGGGGTTTTTGTGGATATTCTGGAAAGCCACAAGGTGCAGCAGCATTAATACACCACTGACTGTGGCAACATCTGTCAGGAAGAAGAGGAGGCTGCCAGGGAGCTGTGACAACTTTAATTGGCTCTTTCAAGCCAGGGAGAGAGACTAAAAGAGGTACTGAGTGGATGGAGAGACCCCAAGCCCTGCTCTATGTTTGGCTCACACTTCTCATGAGGATTCAAGCCCACAGGGAACAGAATGATCAGGGCAGCTAAAAAAGGGAACAGCAGTGAATAGACAATCAAACTGGTCACTGCTACAACTTGGTGCCAGCATTTGGCAAGAGGTTAAACTTCCTGTGGCTTAATTCTGTCACCATTCACAATTCCAGACTCTTCTGACTCAGGTTGGATGTTTCCCACACAAGGGCTTGCTCAAGGTTGTTGTTGCTGTTTTTCAGTTGAAGGAATGATTTCACTGGAATTAGTCCAAAACTAAGGATGTGGACAGATCTTAAGCACAGCTGATGGTTCTCCTCCATTGCAGGTAAAGGGACTGACTTTGGGCCCCAGACAGTTTTCCTTCCTCTCTTTCCCAGGAATGCAACACAGGGCATAAATCCACAGGTCCAATCCATGCTGAACACCAAACACCTTACCTATCATTTCATCTCTACAGTGAGAATCAAAACCTGTGCTTATCTTCAAGGTGATCATCACCTGAGACCAGAATAACTGGTCAATATTCAATAACTGTGGATAGTTTCCATTTGGGTAAAAATGGACCAAATGGAACTTTTCTGTTTTTGCAGAGGCAAAAGACTGAGGAATAAACTCCAGTGGCAACTAAAACTCAGTAGTTTTCATCAGACATTTCTGGTGTTGTCTTTTTAATACAAACACAAAATATCAAAGCTAAAAAACAACCAGCCATCACACCCGGCACACAATCCTCCTGATGCAGGGAGGCTGTGAACCACTTCTGGTGCATTTCATAGAATTCCAGGATCACTGAGGTTGGAAAAGATCTCCCAGACCATGGAGTCCAAGCTGTGCCTGATCCCCTCCTTGTCCCCCAGCCCAGAGCTCTGAGTGCCACAGCCAGGCCTTCCTTGGACACCTCCAGGGCTGGGCACTCCAAACCTCCCTGGGCAGCCCCTGCCAAGGCCTGACCACCCTTTCCAGCAAGAAATTCCTCCTGATGTCCAGTTGTGCTGCATCAAGTCTGTAGACGCTGCAGCAGCAGGGATTTAAGGATGGGACAAGAAGGAGTTCCCTGGGAAGACAATAAGGACACCCAAGAGGGAATGTTTCTTCCTGGGAAAAACATCAATTACAAATGGAGTCTTCCTTCTTGGGGCAGTCGGGAAAGGCTGGTGGGAAAGGATGATAGAGTAGTGGGAAAGCTGAAGGACAGAACAGCAACTGGAGAGGTCAAGAGCATCTTTTCTCTTTCCCTGGGTACCTGAGCTGCTGGGAACAACCAAAAGGGCAAGTCTGAGTTTTCTTTCTCTGTTCCTGTCATGCCAAAAGTGAGGAAGCAGAGGGTTAACCAGCTGGACCACACATAGAATCACAGAATAGTTTGGGTTGGAAAGGACCTTAAAGATCATCTTGTTCCACCCCCTGCCAGGAACAAGGACACCTTCCAATATCCCAGGTTGCTCCAAGCCCCATCCAACGTGGCCTTGAGCAGCCCTAAATCTCAGTGTTTTATGGTAACATGGGGAGCCACAACTCTCAGGGTGCACCTGCACATTGCCAGCACCAGGACACAACCTGGGGTGGGAATAGAAATAGCTGGTGAAGTTTTGAACTGTGCACATGAATGTGAGCTACCAGAGCAAGTTTCACATGTTCAGGAGGGTCGTGAATGCATTTTCTGGGTCTTGAGCCGTTCTGGGCCTGGTACCAGTCACACTCCTGCTCCTGGTTTCACAACTGAGCATTTTGAGGTGATCAGCTCAGGTAAATCAGAGACGAACGTGATTCAGGCCTGTTCTGTCTTAAGGGAGGGCAGTGGGGATGGTAGAAAAAACTTTCTTTATTTTTTCCTTTTGTCTGTTCACTTTCCTTGTCAAAAAAAATGACAGTGTGTCAAACTGACACACCATCAGGTATAATCTTGAGCTGAATGAAGGCTGTAATTTGATTAAGGGGCTCTGACAGGTTTCGAAACAATGGCAGAGTTTTGAGAGCGAACCTGGAGGATTTAATTCAATAATAGTGTAGGTGCTGCACAATATAGTTTTCATAAATCTTTCCTGCTGTAGCAGCTGGAACATTCCTCCATCTCCTGATCCTGCTGAATTCAGAGGGACTGAACAGAGCTGAGAGACCTTGTGAAAGGGCAGCTAATGAAGTGAAAATTCAGGGAGGTTGGAGTCAGCAAATGAAGACCTGCAGTGATTTGACAGCTGCTGTGAAAGGAGAAGGGGAAGGAGCTGAAACTCTCACAAAACACAGAACTGGTGTGAGATTAATTTCTTGGCTCCCAGTTCAGATCTATGACACAAAGTTAATAAACCACTGACAGAGGCTGCACTCACACACGGGGGGGCTGCTACAAAACCAGTTGAGATTCAGTAAAGTTGATTAAAGCACAGACACAGAGCTCGAGGTGAACAGCTGTGGGCCAGAATTGAAGAGGTTTTTTCAATTGTGCTTCCCCAGAAAGTGTTAAAATTCCTTTCTTCTGTGCACAATCTGAGGGGTTTGGCTGCTGGGTGGGAATCAGGCACACGGATCAGACCTAATTAGTTTTAGCTTTAACAGACCAGGTTCACTTGGACTCTGGTTGGCAGATAAACAGATGGAGTGGCCTTATGGAGCCTCCAGGGCTGGTTCGTACATTGCCCATTGTCTTCGACATTTTGGATAGAAGAATTCGGACATAAGCAGGTTAAAACAAGTGAGTGTTCTCCTGTTCATCCAGCACCATGAAGGACTGATCCCTAATTTCTGGTGGAGGCAGAGTTAGATCACTGGGCTCTCTGTGGGACACAGGCTTCACTTCTTTGGAGACAAACATCACAATAAATCCAGGTGTCTCCAGGCCCCAGAGAGAAGCAAGACTCAATCCTCTGCTGGAAGGGAAGGAATCTCTTTTTCATTCCCGAGAGTCTCCTTCAGCAGCACCCACGCACTGTTCCTTGTATTGGAAACTTAATAACTTCACTTGAAAATCATGTCTTTCTGATGGCAGTGGAAATAACATGACTTTTAAACAAGTAGAGGAGACTGTCACTGAAGTGGAGCCAGCTCCGTGGGAGTCAGATGATTAAGGTAGACGTGATGTAGGAGGGGAGAAATACTATCATTTGGAAAAAAATACTGTATTTTGAACAGGTTTAATGTTCTCTTCCAGGGAAGTGGGGTTGTTATTATTAAGAGCATTACCAACATTAGATGCAGGGCTTGATTCTCTGTTGTAATTGTTCACATCCATGCAAATTGCCTGCAAAATGAGTCTAAGCTACCACTGAGCTGTGCAGTTGAGGTCTGGTGGAGCTCTGTGCTCACTTTTTCGGGTGTGGAAACAAAGAGGCAGAGGGTGAGAGGAGAGGGATTTTCTCTCCCCATCTGAATCATGCCAGACTAAAAGATATTGCACTAAATCTACCTCGGATGGTCTATTAATTGGGGTTCATATTTAGGCCTGAAGTACTGCTCAGATGGTATTTTCTTAATTTGAATCTTAATCTTAGTGGTCTTGCATTCCATTCTGACACTAGGGAGAGGAGAGGAAGACAAAAAAACCTGCACCAAACCCCTAATAAATAGAGTATCTGAGGCAGATTTAGTGTAATATCTTTTGATCTGGAGCGACCCAGATGGAGAGGGCAGATCCCTCTCCTCTCACCCTCTGCCCCTTTGTTTCCACACCTGAAACAGTGAGCACACAGCTCCCCTAGACCTCAACAAATAGATCTCAGATATTCTATTTATTGGGGTTCATGTTCAGGCCTCAAGCACTGCTCAGGTGGTATTTTATTTTTCTAATCAAATCGTCTTGCATCCCATTGTTCTGGCACAAGGGAGAGGGGAGGAAGAAGAAAACTTGTAACAAAAAACTAATAAATGGAGTATCTGAGATAAAATTAATGTAATATCTTTTAGTCTGGATGTAAAATCTCAGCATAGTAATTATGGAAATGTAATAAGCCCTGGTGATGATGCAGTTAGACCTGACTCAAAGCAAAGACTTTCTGCTGATTTAATGAACTCAGGGTGTTCTCACACACCCTGGCAACTGTTTAATCTCAGGGTTTCAGCATCTTGATACAAACAAATGCCCTCTGGGTAGCAGCAATACCTTCCAAAATGTTGTGTTTTACTATCAAAATGGTTTTGTGCCCTTGAAAAAAACACCTTCTCCACCACCAAATTCCCTTTTTTCCTCCTTGACAAACTTGTACAACTTTCAAACCCTCAGAAGAATAAGATAAACCACAACCTGTCCTCGAAATACCTGATGCCAGGTGGTAGAAAGCAGATATTTTCTTTCTTAGCACAATTATTGGGCTCTGAATTTGCGGTGGAGGAACTGATTGACCCTGAGCTAGAACCAAAATGACAACTGGCTGCTGTGTAACTCAACCTCTGGGCCCACAAGATGATCTGTGTTACATTTTGATTTATGCCAAATCCTCTAATCTGTTTTAGCAAGTATATTTTGATTTATATCAATTCCCACATATGATAACCCCACATCCACAAAAATGGTTAGAGGACTCTGTTACTCATTTGCTACTTTGCCTGGGATTTGAGTGACCTGGGATTTGAGTGGCCTGGGCCCAAACACTTTCCCTGGTGCTTATTGCAATCTTATAAACTCAGAGATTTTTAGCCATTTCTGGTTAAAATTTAATTGAGAAAAGGATGTTTCTTCCCTGACAGATTACAACCGTTTCCAAGGTCTCTTCAGCACCAGGCCAATAATGAAAAATCAAGATTTTAATGCCTGGAGAACAGAAGGGAACTACCCCAGAACAAATATTGCTTTTACAAGATTTTCTAGGCTGAGCTGACTGTGATTACGTGACATCTATGGAAAATAGAGTTGCTGTATAATAACCACCACCTGCTTGGAATATCCTCTTTCCATCAGCATGGCTTCATCACTTAGTTGCAGTGGGATGCCACAGGGGCTCACGGTGAAGACATTATAATCCATAAATTCCAGCATGGATTTATGAGACAACCTGCATTTTCTGTTCTTCCACGGCACCAACTGCACACAAAGTGTTAATATTCTGCCAGATCCTCCTGCCTGGGGCTGTTTCCTTCTCCTTTTTTTTTTAAACAACCTACAGGAATGTTGTTTATTTTGTCCATTTAAGTCAGTTATGGCCATCCCCTATGAAATTGCTTTCAAATCGATTTTTTTTCCCCCTATCTTTTCGAGTCCTGAGATAACTAGAATAGTGGAGATAAAGCTTTCTGTACTTCACTGTGCTGCCTTCACCTGGGAGGTGTCTGGCTCAAGTGTCCTGCTCTCCCAGTGCCTGAACGAGGTCGTTTTGGATTCCCTCCACAGGGGTTTCTGTGTCACAGTGGGTAAAGCTGGAAATCAAAACTGATTGAAGAGCCTGGGAACGGGAGACTCCCAATTTATCCCAGCCTGGCTCTTTTTGCAGCGCTCAGGTGGAAGGTGCTGAGTTGCTGCATAGAAATTGCCCTGATTATTTATTGCCTTTTTGGCAATTTTGGTTGCTTTGTAGGCACCAAGTACAAGTTGTCTGCTGTGCTTTCAGCATCACAGCTTGGGCTGTGGGGCTCTACTTGAAAATATTGTCTGTCTACTGGGTCTTTGCTAAAAGGAAAAGGGCTTAAAATGAAAGGGCTTAATTTCAGAAGGGCAAACAAATTTTGAGGGAAACTCCTGGAGACTTCTTATTTTTTTTTTTAATTTCCATGTTTTTCTGGCCTGCTTGGTGTGATATTTGCAGAGTGTAATGAAAAGAGTTTTAAGAGACATTTGGTCTCTGTCTTGGCTGCCCTAAACAGCGTCAGCCTTGAGGTCTGTGTTCACAGGAGTCTCCAGCTCTCTGCTCTGGTTCTGTTACCTTTCAGATTAAAAAAATCAGTACTTATTTGTAATGGACCTGCTGCACCTGGTGAAATTTTGGCTTTTGGTTCCTCTCTTTGTAACAGATCATGTACTAAACCACATGGGACAGATGGGAAGCGTGGTGGGAGGTGGTGAACTGAGAACACAAGAAAGGGAGACAGAGGAAGGTGTGTTGTCATGGACTGAGCATTTCCGTGTCCGGGTTTGCCGTGGACAGTTTGTGTGCTGAAACATCCAAGACTTGTTGGGTCTGTCACTGTGGAATGGCTTTTTCCATCCATCTGCAGAGGGAACAGTGGCTGCAGAGAACAGAATGACTGCAGGGCTGCTGCAGCACAGCCCCAGGGAAAGATATCCTGCCTGATCCCACCCTTCCTCACACAGGTATGGAGTCACCTCACATGTGGTGAGGTTCCCTTTTAACAGCCAAATGTTCCAGTATGGATACTTCATCTAAATTAGAAACATTTATCTGCCTCTAATCTTCCATTTGCCTTGTAATTAGAGCCCTAATTGCTTCTTCTCTGAGGCCATTAGGGAGCTGACAGGCACTGCACAGCTCGATTTATTCCTTAGGGTCCTCATCCAGAGGCCACCAGAGACCTGAGTCCTGCTCCACAGGTTTGGGAGAGCTTCAGATCAGGCTCGAGGTTGTGTATTAAATGTTGGATCCACATGGACAGGGGATGTTTTCTGGACTGCATTTCTATCACTGGTGGCTTTTGAGCACCTGCACCTTGTTTTATATCCCTTTGCAGGGTAAAGGAAGGCAGATACACCAAGGTTAAAATTCGTGTTTTGCGTCTTAAACCCTGGATCTTGACTAACTTATCAGGGGTTTAAAATCCTGTTGTAGTTGTGTTCAAGCCCTGAGGGGAGAGCCTTAAAGAGGAGTTTGAGCCCTTGAGCGATGGGAGGAGAAAGGCATTTTCCTGAGACTGCAAAGCAAATCCTCCCCACTTCACAGCTCTGTAGGTGTGGCTGCTGCCTTTGAAGCAGATTTTTGGCCAGACAAGAATCCCTGACTGACTCAAAACCTTTGGCTTTGAACTCCCCTACACTTTTGCACGGCATCTGTCTTGGCCCTATTGGCAGCTAGAAACCCATTGCTGCACTTAATATCTGAAAAAGAAGCTAATTTGTTGTCTTCTCACTGTAAAAGGGGACTAATGGGAATAGAATTGAGAAAATGATGAAAATGGAAGGGGGGGGTTTCCCACCCTGGAGCTCTAAATGTAATAAATTAATAATTCTTATGCAAGGTTGCAAAAAAAAAAAAAATAAAAAAAAGAAGGGCCTAATGGCTGGTTAAAAAAAGGTGCCAGCACAATTTAATTGGACTGGCTGAGTCATAAATCTTTTTTGTTATGGTGGTGCCTGGCAGCTCTGCCAGAGTCAGGTGGATTTTTCTCTTGCAGGGGAAATTCCCTCTCTCTCCAGTTCACGTCAGTCTGCACCAGTCAGAAGTGTGGGATCAAAGCTGTCAACCCTGATGTGCCTTTGGGCTTCCCCTCCAAAAGACAGATCAAAAATGTCCCGTTGCCAGGTAAAAGACCACCAGTCGTGATGGTGGTGATAAGAATAATGATAATTATGACAATTTAGCAATTTTTTGGCTAGATTTTGTGTAGTTTGAAGCACAGAAAGGCAGTCCCATGGAGAGAGGAGCAGGTGATCACAGGAGTGCTGGATGCCCATCTCAACCTCCCTCACTCTCTGGAGGGGCAGAAAGATGCAAAACAGGGGAACTGTGGCCAGAGGAGTGGGACAAAACCCAGCCCAAATAGGGAATGCTCTGAATTAATGCAATCTCTGGATGAGTCTTCAAAGGTGAGTTGCCTGACAGAGCACAGCCCCACAAGTTTAAGTTTTCCTCTTCCATCAGAGCTCCTGGTGCAAAGCTGGGTGGAACAGATGATCTCAGGCTCCTCCTTCCCTCCTGCCTCTCCTCTCTGAGGCTCTGCTGTCCCCAGAGGCTCAGGGGTGACCACAGAACAGCTTTCAAGTGCATAAACCCACAATTTTTAAGTGGTGGCATGGGACAACAGTGAAACCTCTTAGCTGGGCTATTAATTCTCTCAAAGCCATTCAATTCCCCACAGCCATAAAACACGAGGAGGAGACAGCTTTGGGGTTTATAATCACAGGCTAATTTAGGCTGGAAGGATCTATGGAGTCACCTGGCCCTTCCCACTGCACAAAGCACAGCCAGATAGTTGGAGTTGCTCAGGGCTTATGCAGTCCAGCTAGGGATATCTCCAGGGATGGTGATTCCCCAATCCCCCTGGGGGCCCCTTTAGTTTTGCCTGGTGTCTAATCAGAATTACCTGCACTGGAACATATCCTGCCTCCCTGGCCCTCTGAGATGTCCTTCCTTGCTTTTGTGTTCCCTGTAATGTCTATTTAGAGGTTTGGAGTGTGATAAGATCACTCTGCGCTATCCGAACAGTCCCAGCTCCCTCCACTTTTCCTTGTGTGTGTCCTGTGCTCCAGCTCCTGACCTGGACTTGCTCTCTACAACTCCCTGACAGGAGGGGGGAGCTGTGCCAGGGGAGGCTCAGGTTGGACATGAGGAGGAATTTCTTGCTGGAAGGGGTGGTCAGGCCTTGGAAGAGGCTGCTCAGGGAGGTGGTGGAGTGCCCATCCCTGGAGGTGTCCCAGGAAGGCCTGGCCGTGGCACTCAGTGCTCTGGGCTGGGGGACAAGGTGGGCATTGGGCACAGGGGGGATCCATGGGCTGGGAGGGCTTTTCCAACCTCAGTGATTCTGGGATTCTGTGTCTGTTTTGTGCTGGGGAGCCTATTTTGGGGTGTGTCATTCCCTTCTGAATTTGTGCTCAGAGCTGTAGTTTAACAAATCACTCTGAAGCTGCGTTTGCAGAGACTTGGGCTCATTTTGCTCCAGTGGATTCAGTGTGGGCAGCAGGAATGTTCATTGTGTGACCTGGGCTCATCCAATTTCCTGGGAAGCCTGTCCCCGTGGGCAGAAGGAGGCAGTGGTGCTTTGCCAGCTTCCTTCCTCGTGATGGCTTTTTCCTCTTTTGTTTGTCACTCTGGTGACACCAGGGACATCCTGGTCTCTTCCAACTCTGTTTAGTAACAGCCATAAATTCCCTGACAAATCCCCAGGGCTTTGGCTCCCCTTTTAGCCTTGGCCACTGCCATGAACTGTCCTGAAGCAGAAATTTTGGCTGCCCTGTCCCCTTCCCTTGCTGTGACAGTGCCCCGCATTCACACTGACCTCACTCTGTGGTGGGAGATCAAGTCCTGACTGGGTCTCTCTGGGGAAGTTATTTGTGCCATTGCTTTGTAAATTTAAACTGCTGGGAGAAGTCTGGGAACCTACAACCTGGAGCCTTTTGCAGGGCACAAAATACCCTTGAGTGTGTGTTACCCTTCCCACTATCTATTTCTGAGAACTTGATGGAGTTGATCCAAATATTCCCTTTGAAGTTGTTTTCTAAATCAAATTTTGACATTCCTCAGAAATCTCAAATAGGTTCCTCATAACCACTGGAAATTTGGTGTTGGAGACCTCAACTTTTGCTTTGTTTTCATGTTTTGAATGTTTCTTTAAATTAAGCTCCTTTACTGTCTAAGTTTTAAGGAGGGGTATCTCACATTCAACAACCTGATATTTATTAAAATCCTATTTTTTAAACTAAAAGTTTATTCCATTCCACAGGAATCCCAACTAAGGAAAATTGTCAAAATCAGTAAGAAAAGAAATCTTGGAGAGCATCGTGACTCATTCTGTCTGTAATTCCCTTGGGAATGAAGGAGAGAGGGCGAGCGAGCGAGAGCTCAAGGCTGATCACAGGAGCCCTTTCTGCCTTTCACGTTTGTTGTCACAGCAGCTGCTTCATCTCTCCTGGAAGATCCTCTCTCTTTTTATGTCTTCTGCCAGTACAACAGGTTTGGAGAAGCACAACCAGAAATATCTTACACAGGTTGTCACACGAGGGAATGTTGCTTTAGATCAAAATCAGCTTTGTAATAATAAACCACAGACGTTCGGCGTCACTCACTGGGGCATCAGCACCCAACTTGTGTTCAAGCTCTGGGTTGTCCTCCTCATTTAGGGGAAAATTCAGGCCAGTTTCCCTCCAGATTAATGCTGGGAGTGCTGAGAAACGTGTGGCTGCTCAGTATAAACAGATCATGTGCTGTATAATCAGTGCCTTTGCTGCTGCCTGGATTTGGGCTCAAACTCACCATTTGGGGTTGGTTTTTCTCCTCTTCAGAGACACAGGGAGCAGCTCTGAACCCCTTCCATGGATATCCCAGAGCTCAGCTGTGCCAGGGTGGGGAAAAACACGTGGAGCACATCAACTTGTGTTTGGTTTTCCTTGGAAGGCTGTAATTGAGCCTCTGAGGTCACAGCAGTTCTCTGTGATTTGTTTTTGCTGAAAACCCCTGAGGACTTTTTTTTTTTTTCTGCAGTGGCCTTGGGAATCCCAGGAGCTGTGCAATAATGGGAGTTTTTAGTGCTGGCAGCTGCTTTCTAGGTCGGAAAACATATACTCATAAATTTTCTGCCTTTTTCATGTGCTTCACGCAGCCAGAGGTGTTATCTGCAGTCCATAGCCTTGTTCTTTTTAATCTACCAGCTGTTGATTTTGAATTTCTCATTTACTTCACAGCTTTGCTTGCTCATTCTTCAACCTTTTAGGTCACTTTTGATTTGACAGTTGCTGCTCTATTCAATTTTGTGAAAACTTTCTGCTGAAGGTGAATAATCGTTCTGCTTGCATTCATTAAAAACCAATGTAAATATTTGCAACATTAGAGAGGCTTTGCAGTTATCAGGGAGTGTAATGCAGCATGTTTATCCTTCATTACAATTGGGTGAGACAGGAGGAAACAATATTATACAGCTGGAAGTAAATAAGCACCAGGGGGAGAAGTGAAAAGACCTTTTAGAAATATAGGGGGGAGCAGAGTTTGCCCAAAATACTTCCCAGGGTTTTGAACTGCAGGCTACGTAGGAATGCTTCATATCTGGAGATCAAACATGAGGGAATAAGGTAATCAACATGAAAGAATCAGTTCAACAGAAGTTCCAGGGGTGAGACACTGCCCTGGCTCAGATCAGTGTGTGCCTGGGATTTCATCACCTTCTTCTCCAGGCAGGTAAAAAAACCCAAAAACCTTGGATGACCAAAAGTAGAAGGCTAAAATTAGAACCAATAGCTCTAGATTTCCTTTCCCAGGAAAATATTGCAGTGCTGACCCTGTGTTTCCACCATTCCAAGATCAAGTGGACAAGCCGAGCTCCAGTTAACAGACATCACCCTGAGAAGTGCTCAGAAATGGAAAAGGCACTTGAGTGGCCTGGAGCCCTTCTCAGAGGGGCTCAGAAATCACATCTCCGCTCTGCAAGCAGGTGAAACATGTTCAGTGAGCTAATTCTGCCTGGGGAATCCTTTGACCTGGATCATGCTGAGGTGCCTTTTGCAGGGAATCATCCCTTCGGTTTTGCCGAGCGGAGGTTTCTGTGGTGGAGGCTGTGCTGTGCTCAGGGCAGACAAGCCTCTCCTTTCTTGGTCCAGTCACTCCTTGGAGTCTGAGCTGGGTCTGGAGACCCGAGGACTCAGTGGTTTTACCTTTGCAGTGCCTTGTTTCTGCGCTAAACTCCTGGAAAACACAGTTGCTCAAAGCTGTGCTGGAGACAGAGGCGATTTTTAAGTGTCTGGCACCACAGGTTTTTAGGAGGTCTGGGCTGGCCAAGGGAGAGGATTCCCACTGTGCCCTTCTCCCAGGAAAACAGCAGCAGCAGGGCCAGTGTTAAAGCTTTGGGATTCCTCTGGCCATGGAGATGGATGTGTGTAGGCTCATGAGTGAGAAGGAGTGATGAGCAAAGACAAAATGCTGGATTGCAAGGGCACGATGTGCAAAATGAAGCCCTTCTTGTGCAAGTTAGACTTGTGTTCAGAGCAGAATTATTTAACAATGTCTGACTAGCTGTACAAAAGTGGTTTTTTCATACTTAGGGGTCTCAAATCTCCTTTTTAGGGATCTTACCTTTTCACATATGAGTTAGTGCTTGAATCTAAGTATTATATCTGAATGTTTAGGGGTGAGGGAGCTGCTGTAGTTGTGAAGAGCTGAGCAACTAATTGGTGAGAAAGGTGTGAAAGACGGGCAATAAGCCATTATCAAACCTTCAGTAACATTTTTGCATAGTACAGCTCTATTTAGAGAATAAAGCTGTCCAATAAATGTCTAATTCCTTTTCCCTGCCTTCTCTGAAAGTGAGATATGCCAAAGTTTTGGTTGAAAATACTCATAATCTGCACATCTCTTTTCATTCCATGAATTTCTCTCCCTGAATTCTTGCCATTGTGCACAGTTTTGACTGCTGTGAAGTTGAAATTGCCTCCTTTAAGACTTATAGTCCCCCTTCAGCAAAGAGATTAATCTTTTCCACCTGTGGAGAAAAATTCCTGAAAGAAACTTTCCCAATAAAACTGGAATGCTTTTCTCTGCTGGCATCAGGAACTCCAAGCTCACCGCTGCGATACCTCACGCTTCCATCCCTGATTTTCCGTGTTGGAATTCGTAACAGAGGAATGTTCTGTCAGAATTAACCACATGGAAATGTCATTATCATGGCTGGGCTTTGCGAACGAAGATTTGGGAAGGGCTCTATCCATGTTTGTTACAAGCATGTTGGTGGCTAAAGAGGCCAATGCAAGATAGACAAGATTGGTTGCAAAAGGCACAGCAGAAAGACTCCTTAGGTGGTAAATTCTGCAAGACACGGTTCTTTCTGCGCTGTCTTTTCTCCTCAAGGGTGATCCTGCTGCGTTCTCAAAGGCATCAGCAGCGTTATAGATGGTGTGTCTGCAGAGCTCCCGATTGGAGGCCAGAGTAGACCAGTTGTGGTGATCAATATGGCCAAGGCTGAGATGTTGTTTCAGGGAGTCTTGTATCTCCTCTTCGGGGCTCCTCTCTTGCGGCAGCCGGTGGCAAGTTCACCATAGAGCAGGATCTTAGGGAGGGGGTGGTTGGTCCTTCATCCTTGAGACATACCCTGCCCAGCACAGCTGAGTTCTCAGTAACATGGCCTCAATACTTGTGACTGCTGCTTGTTCTAGAACAGATGGATTGGTCACATAATCTGACCAGTGGATGTTTAGGATTGAACGGAGGCAGCGTTGATGGAAGCGCTCTAGGAGACGTAGGTGGTGGCGGTAGATGACCCATGATTCGGATCCATATAAAAGAGTAGACAGCACAATGGCACTGTAAACACTGATCTTTGTGCTTTTCTTCAGGTGTTTATTACACCATACTCTTTTATGGAGCCTTCTGAAAGCTCTACATGCCTTTGCTAACCTGTTGTCTATCTCACCATCCGAGGAGATGAGCCTACCTAAGTAATTAAACTGCTGAACTGATTTGAGCTCTGATTCACCAATGGTGATGTGGGGATGATGGGGGACTTCCTAAGGTGCAGGTTGATGGAGAACTTCTGTCTTCTTTAAGCTGACTTCCAGCCCAAAAAGCTCAGCAGCCTCTGCAAAGCAGGATGTTAAACGCTGCAGAGCTGTTTCTGTGTGGGCAACAAGGGCGGCGTTATCAGCATAAAGCAGCTCCCGGATGAGATGGTTTAAGGTCTTAGTGTGGGCCTTCAGTCTTCAACCTAAGGTGACTGAAGGCACATGGAAATGTGAGCAAGGAGTAAAAGTGGAAGGGTTTGCTGGCAAGCACCAGGGAAGTCGGGATATGTGGGAATATGTGGGAAGGTAAACCCAGATGTCCGAGTCTGGCACCTGGCATCAGGAGATGTCAAAACTCTTAAAATAGAAAGAAAGGAAAACTGAGCTGGAGAGTCTTTGTGTTCTGATCATTCCTGAAATGATGATGATCCAGTTTAGAGCCGAAGCCACTTATTCTTATCCCTGCTTGAACTGCATTTCAGTCACTGCACTTTGGTCACATCCTGGAGCACAACAATGAAATATCTTTTCACCACTTGTCCTGCAGAAACACTCGAGTGTGAGAAATCCTGGTTCTTTTCTTCCTTTCACCTCCAATGCCTTAAGAAGCCATTTGAGTGGATAAACATCTCTTCTTTGAAGAGCAGTAAAAAATCCAAGTGAGAAACTCTAACCCGAGCGACGTTTATTTGGAGAGAGAGCAGAGTCTGCTGGGATGTTTTAAAGGGTTGGAACTGCTACCACACATATCAAAGGGAGATATTTGCTGGGCAAGGATAAGGGGTAAATATGGCAATATACTCCATAAAAAAAAGAAAAAAGACAATAAATCAGTCAGTCAAAGGGGCTACAGTGGAGTGTGGGAACAGCTTTATACGATGTTTGTCCAGTCAAAAGCACCATTTGCTGTATAAGTAACCACCTGTGTGAACATTTTACTGCTTTCCACACATATTTTCCACAGCTGGCAAGTGTGTTTGTTTATGTGTCTATAAACCCTTCTGCAAATACTGCTCTCAAGCTGCCCGTGTGTCAGAATTATAAATGCAGCCGATTACAAGTTTATGTGTAGAATTATCCATATGAACCTAAAGTTATCTGTCCAGCTTTGTTGCCTTTTTTTTTTTTTTTTGACAGCTGTAAAAGTGTAGGTTGTTTGCTTTCCCTGGTGCTGTTTCAATGTCCATATGTTTATTTTTACACAGAGGGAGTGGTTGTCACCCAGAGCACCCCTCTGGTAAACACAATTTCCCAAGGTTTGAGGGTCTTAAGTTGGCTGAAAGACTTCATATTCCTTTCCTGTGTTAGAAAATTATGTTTTCTGTACAACAGTGCAGCTCTAGAGGGGGGATTTGAAGCAGGCTGTGGAGCTGCATTGCCAGAAAGGCTGTGGGTTATTCAGGATATTCCTCTTTCTCTCCTTTTTATTTTTTCTGCATCCCTCTTTCTGATTCTCTTCATTTCTTCTTTTTCTCTCAGTTTCTGTAGATACTGTACCATACCTGACTCTCCCACCTGCTAAATTTAAAACACTTTCCTTTCCTTGTTATGGGTTTATTTCCCTATCAAAACAATACATTTGGAAGCCTCGTTTAACTTTTTAAAATTACTAATTTGTTTATGATGATAAGACTCCCCTTAAAAATAGATTTCACTGGGTGGAAAAAGCTAAACAATTTCAAGCCTGTTGTTAGGAAGAGGTTATTAAATTATCAGAGAAAAAAAAATCTAAATTTTAGATTTTTCATAAAATTAAAACAAATAAATGAGTTATTCAAGGTTTTATTCCCTCTGTTTAGGGGAGAAAGGGTTCTGCATCCTTGAACCCAATTTTTTTGTTGTTGTTGTTCGAGGAAAAAAATAATTTTCTCAAATTCTATGACTAAATATGTGTGTACTCTACAAACCTCTTTAAGAAATATCTTAAGTGGTCTCCAGAAAATAATATGAAAGCAGTGGTGGCACTTTAGTGTAAACCAACTGTCTTCAAAGGTAAATATCAAATACTGCTGAAGTGAGATCAGTGTGTTTGTCATGTTCTTCCCAGTGAGATCACTTGTATTTAATATTATAGCTTTTCCATAGGGAACAGAGGGAGCACAGAATCCCAGAATGAGTCAGGTTTGAAGGGACCACAGTGGGTCATTTGGTCCCACCTCTATGCTCAGGAAGAGTCATCCCAGAGCGCAGGATTGTGTCCAGGTGGGCCTGGAATATCTCCAGTGAGGAGACTCCACACCCTCTCTGGTCTCTGTTCAGTGCTGGGTCACTGCCCAGCAAAGTTGTTCTTCCTCATGTCCAGGTGGAACTTCCTGGGCATCAGTTCCTGCCCGTTCCTCTTGTGCCATTGCTGGGCCTCCCCGAGCAGAGCCTGGTCCATCCTCTGCCCCCTCCTTGCAGACCCTCCAGACCTGGGGGAGGTCCCCTCTCAGTGTCTGCTCTGGAGGCTGAACAGCCCCAGCTCCCTCAGCCTTTCCTGCTTCCAGAGATGCTCCATCCCTTGGGCATCTCCCCAGGAGAATCATCTTCCAGCAGCTCCCTGTCCCTGCTGTCCTGAGGAGCCCGAGCTGGACCCAGCCCTGCAGATGTGCCTCCCAGGGCTGGGCAGGGGGGTAGGATCCCCTCCCTGACCTGCTGGGAACGCTCTTCCCGATGCCCTCCAGGATTCCTTTGGCCTTCAGAATCCTGCTTCTTAGTCCTGCCTAAGTGTGGGACAAGCTTTGCTGGTGTGGGGCTGCTCTGGCAATGCCACGGGAGGAGCGTGGCACTAAAAGTGTGACACTAAAAGAAGCAGAAATGCCTCGGAAATGGCATCAAAATGTGGAAATAACAGCTGAGTCCTTCAGCTACACTGAAGCTCAGTTGGACTTTTGCCCCCCACTCCTGGAGGTTCATCCGTTGCTTTACGGCAGCCTGATGTACTTCACCCCATGATTGTGTTGTCCCAAAACTGGGGGTTTTTTTGGACACTTGAGGGGAAAGCACAGAAGCAAATCTTTGCAAAACTGTTACCCTTTGAATCTGAAAAGATATTTTTGAATGTGGTTGTAAATAAATAAATAAATACAGAAAATTGCGTATTGAAAGGATCCGTAAGAGGTAGTTTTTAAAAAGAGTCTTATTTTGAGTTTTTGGCGGTGCTGTCTGGAGGAGTCAGATTGACTTCATGTTTTTTGGAAGTGCCTTGCTGAAGATTCTGCCCTCAAAGTGATCTTCATACTCTTCCCAGAGTAATATTTTGGTCTGTGCCTTAGTAAAGACACATTGACTTCCTTTTGTCTTCTCAGGAAATTATGGCAATGCTTCCAAGGGGAATTAAAGCCTCCTTGATTTGAACTTTCTGCTGAATTTGAGTTTGGTTAATTGGGTTAATTTCATTTAGTAAAACGCATTATTCTTAATTTCCTGTCCTAACATATGATGCAGAGTTCACACGACAATACATAAAGAGTTGTGTTTCATACACAGGTAGGTGTGCTTTTGGAGCCCCTAAGGTGGAAAATATTATATAAATACATATATATTTAAACAGAATAATATAAATCATTAATAACAATAATGGCAAATGTTTATACTTATCATTTTCCATTTTTATTTCTCATGGAAGGTATATCTGCTCCCAGAGTGGGGAAGCTCTGAAAATAGATAAAGGGTTGTTTTCACTGACCAAACTTGGGAGTGGCTTTTCTGATGATGTAATATTGTAATATAATAATGAATAACGTAATCTAATGATCCCAGCCTGGTTTTGATTCATCAGCAGTGACACTGAATGTTGATATTTCCATATCTGTCATCACAGTTTCTTGGCTCCAGCTTTAATAATTTATATCCCAAGACTTTGACCAGTGTTGGAAGGTGTGATGGGTTCAAGGGTTGGAGATTGTTGCTTTTAGCAGCTTCTTTTGCTGCCCTCGCTCTACATCAAGAAGGAAATGTAGAACACATGGTGGCCTAAACTGGTTTTCAGAGTTTGCTGGGACGTAATTTGTAAATATTTGTAAATCAAAAGAGGGAAAATGCCTAATTTTTGTAGATTGGCCTGATTGTACCTTCAACAAAAGCGACCCAAAGCACAGAACAAGCAGCTACTTCTGTACAAACACGTCTCAGAAACTGTGCTGCTAATTATATGACATTGTTTGATGCCCTGCCCCCATAAGTCATGCAGCAGGAGACCCTACCCAAACAGAACAAACCAAAGCAGTTTAAACTGGGAAATGGGCCCATCCATCCAGTGCCAGGGAAACACTTTAATCCTGGATGGCATCAGTGGGTTTCCAAACCACTGCCTTTGGTTTTCTTCCTTCGTGTGGACTCCAAGGGTTTGAGACAACGACAGATTTGATTTTTATCTTCAATTTTGGCAGCCCAAGCAGTGTGAGGGGGAGTCCCCTCCAGAGGAGGCTGATAATGGCTGAGAGGAGGATGTGGTCAGTGTTGGAGAAGCAAAGGACACCCCAGAGAGCCGTGTGGGTGTGCAGGGGGGAAGATGAGGTGAGGAAAGAAGGGTTAAACAGGGAAAGAGTGAGAGGTTCAAGACAACAAAGCCACATTTGCTGCACTGCGGAAGTGTTCTCGTCTTTTGATCTCTGTAGGTGGGTTTTGGTGAGACATTTTTTATTCTTCCACTGCTTGTCAATCATTTCCCTGGAAAAACATGGTGTTCAGCAAACCTGAAAATATCCACCTCCCCTTTCGGGATGTCAAGTTCCCTCAGCTGCAATTCAGAGATTTCAAGGTGGTTTCAGCTCATAAACAGCAATTTCCTCCTCGTCTCACCCGAAGGTGATGCAGATGTTTGAAATCTCTGTGACTGCTGCACATACCAGGAACACTAAACATTTCATCTTGATTTCTCTTCAGTACCACCTACTTCCTGGAAAATCTGGAAGCCTTGCACTTACCACTTCAAGTTCTCTGCCAAGTTCCTTTCAATTTTTTCTTTTTCTTTTTCTTTTTTTTTATTTTTTTTACCCTGCTCCGTTTTTGTCTCACACGTTTATTATATGGTGACAAATGCAGTTTTCTTCTGCCACCACATAATAGATGTGTGAAACACATACACATGTTCTAGTAAGAGACTGGTCTTTACTTCCTGGCTCCAGTTGCAAAACGTGAGTCAGGGTTGAAAAGGTTGTGCCTCTGGCAGAGCTGTGTGATCCACATCCTCAAACTTTCCTGGGTTTTGCTGCAGTCATGGGGAATAACAGCAAATCTCGTTCTTATATCTCTATATTTTTATATTTTTATACTTCTTATATTTCTACATCAGTATTTTCTCTCCAAGCACATAATTTCTTCATTTTATAATCACCATTCCCTTGTATTGATTATATCTACTCATTTCAGACATTGATGTTGTTATTGACATAAAAAAAAAATACCTCCAGCTTCTAGAACAAGTGTACCAGCACTCTGATTGTGGGAAACATACCAATTTTAGAGATAAAACATCCCCCTGTTACTCTGGCTTTAATGCAAAGAACAAACATTACTTTATGAGTCCATTTGCTGCGAATTCCAAGCACTGTTTTCTCTGCATCGAGTGATTGCTGATGTTGTGCTGTGTAACTGTAGGTAAGGACCAAACAGCATCTCCACAAGGCTCCCGTGACACAACATGCCTTATTTACACAAATCCCAGCTTTTGGGGTTCTGTACATTCCTGGGGTGTGTAGGGGGCCTCAGTGAAACACAGAATCAGACAGATCCTCCGTGAGCTAAAGCGGAACAAACCCCACGTTACACGTTAAAGCAAAACCCAGCAAACAAGCAAGAAAGGAAAAAAAAAGGCGACAACCAAACACATCATCACTTCCTACCGGATCCAAACAGCCTGGGAATGCCACATGGTGGGCAGTTGTTCTGGAGTTACCCACGGGGGATTGGAAGCAGCAGGACTATGGTGCTTCCATGTTAATCATAAACAGAGTTTTGTATTGAATTTTTTTTTTTTTTTTTTTTTTTGTCTAAGCAATTTTATCCCACAGGGTCCTAGTGGTTGAGTTGCTCCTGCAATAGAATGGCAGGTCACCGGGTGAAAGATTTAGAAAATGAGAAATGCTATCCCATTTTCCAAACAGAGCAGGAACAACACTAATTCCATTAGGCAAGGTGGAACAGACAATTAAACTGGGCATGCTTTTAATTTTGGAGCTAACCAGATAACAGATGCCTTTTTCAAATGGAATGACTGTTGAAGTGACTCCTTTAAAGTGAAGCAAAACCCCACTGATTTTCCTTGCTAAAATGAAAGCATTTACCTTATACAAAGTATAAGAAATGTTACCTGTTGCCTCCACCATTCCTTCTAGGATTACAACAATTTCTAGCTCCTCTTTGGGCAACTGGGCTTTGGAAATCTCCCAGAAAGGACTCTGCTGGTTAATCTCATGGCTGATGATCAGTGGTGAAACCAAAAAGAGACGATCATCCCCTGTGTAATAACCTACGTTGATATCTGTCTGGTTGAGTGGTATAAATTCCCCCTCCTTTGTCTGTTTGGATTTGATCAACTTGGCTCGTATTGATGCCTCTACAATGTGGGAATTCCTAAGGTCTCCTACTCGGAACATCAGACACAGCTTTCCATCCCGCATGGAAATGACTGCGTTTGTGGAGAACACCAAGGTTTCTGCCCTCTTCTTGGGTTGGGATATTTTCACAAACATGCAGCCAACCATGAAAGCGTTGACGATAGAACCTAAAACCGACTGCACTAAGAGCAGGATAATGCCCTCGGGACACTTGTCCGTGATGACCCGGTAACCATACCCAATGGTGGTTTCGGTCTCGATTGAGAATAAAAAGGCTGAGACAAACCCATTGAGGTTGCTGACGCAGGGGGTCCACGTGCTGTCCCCTATGTGATCCATATCTCCTCTCATGTAGGCAATCAGCCACCAGATCATTCCAAAGAACAGCCAGGTCACAGTGTAAACCATGACAAAGATCAACAGGTTGAACCTCCACTTGAGATCCACCAAGGTGGTGAAGATGTCCGTCAGGTAACGGTAGGTCTCTCTGACGTTCCCGTGGTGGACGTTGCATTTCCCATCTTTCCTAACGTACCTCTGGATTTTCCTCTTGGCACATTCTTTGTTTAGGTGTTTTGGCAGATCCTCTCTAGCTTGTTTGGGCAACTTTGGTTGATGAATAGTGACAGGGCTCTCTATGTCCTGCTCCATTGAGTCTTCTTCCAGGACGTTGGCTGCCGTGGGAAACAAACAAACAAGGAAAAGGCAGGCATTATTTTTCCTCATTATTTCTCTAAGTCAATACACGACTTCTTCCTGTATTATTACAGGCATGAAATTGCTATTAATCAATAAAATTATCATCCTTTTTCTTTTCTAACCTATTAGATGCACAACACAAATGACATCAAACATCCTCAGTTTATTGCTGAACAGAAATACAATGAAGGCAAACTCTTGTTTCCTATCTATCAGCTCATCTTGATATTTAGATTCCATCCATCCATACTTAACTGCTGCAAGAATTAAGCAGATATTCCTGCCCCCCTTTGCAGTTTAATGAATGAGGTTTCTTATGCACCAAGAAAGATCTGAAGGAGATAACAGAGAGAAATGAGGAAATGGATTCACTTGGGGGTGAGCAGAGAAAATGAGCCATTGTTGAGCTATTTTTTCCCATCAATTGCATTGCTGAGGGGAAAGAATTATATAAATACTAAGAGTTCAAAAAAAAAAGCCAACAATTTTCAGAAAGACCCAATCCTACTCTCGTTAAAGAAAAGTTGGGCTACAGTGTAATTTATTCCAAGAGCAATTCAAGCACACTTCCACAGAAAATCAATGTCTTGCTGATAACAAGACAGGGAATTGTGTGTCCTTCTCCCAGCAAATGTAAAACCTACAGTACTTCAGATTTCATTTGAATTCTGCAAGTCTGTGGCCTTTATCTGAGTGTACCTTCTAATGGTATGGGCCTAAACACCATTCCCCTGTGAGAGTCTTACAAGAATTTAACCCCCAAAAATGACAGTAACTGATTTTTTTAAATTATTTTCCCAGCATTTTGGGATAAATAGCTTCATTTCATTTATGTGCAAGAAAAAAAAGTGAGTTTACTGAGGAGGAAAGTGCTTTCATTGAATGTGTTTTGCAAGAAGCTGAGGGTGTGGTTAAGTCTGGGGTAATTGTTGGCTTTTACTGGAAATCCTTCTGCCTTCTGGGGCTTCTTCCTGCTAAAATTTCAGCTCTTGAACCCCTTTTTCCTCCCTTCTGAGTAACTGCTGTCATTCTTCTGCCAGACTGTAAAGGGAAAAGTCTTCTGCTGGTTCTGCCTTATTGTTAAGCTCTGAATACAGAATCACAGAACCACAGAATGGTTTGGGTGGGAAAGGACCTTAAAGATCATCCAGTGCCACCCCCTGCCATGGGCAGGGACATCTTCCACTAGCCTAGGTTGCTCCAAGCCCCATCCAACCTGGCCTGGGACACTTCCAAGGATCCAGGGGCAGCCACAGCTTCTCTGGGCAACCTGTGCCAGGGCCTCCCCACTCTCACAGGGAAGGAATTTCTTCCCAACATCTGTTCTAAAGAGCAGCAGTGATGTGCTGTTGTGAAGGGGCTGCTCTTGGTGGGTCAGTGTGGCTCAAAGAGCATTTTACTCTCTCTTACAAACGTTATGTTATGTAGCAGATCATCTGTGGGGGAGTCTCACAGCACCTGTAGCTTTTTCAAGATGCTCAGGCTCATTCCTGTGGAGAAAGATCACAGACCCTTGTGAAATTTTAGGGGTGACTGGAATATCCAGGGGGAAATAAGTGTTGCCTCTCCTTCTGGCCTGTCCCACTGCCAACCAAGCCTGTCTTCAGCTCCATCACATCTCTCTGTTCAAGGAAAGGCCCAAAGGCCGACAGCAGCACGGAAACCTGAGAGCAATTCTGGGTTTTAAGACTGTGAGCCCCACCCTGTGTCACCTCCTCAGCTTGTGCTGTGTCTAAGGGGAGCATTATTGAGGCTGAAGGCAGTGGCAGCACTGGAAGCCGTGTCACGGGGCCATCAGTCCCGAGAGAACTCACCCCAGTGGGTGACAGTGTGCCTCCTTGCATTATCACTAATGCTGGATAATGCATGACAAAAACACAATAAAAAGGCATTGCAGGGACCTGGTGAGGCAGGCTTAAGGCAAAGCCAGAAAATTTGAAGTTAAGGCTTCACGCTTTACGCTGAACTCTCCATTGTGCCTGAGGAAATTTCAGTCCACAGGAGTTATCACATCACTGCAGCAATAGACCCCTCAAGTAATTATGAACAGCCTATGAAGGCTCTGGCTTTTGAGGCTTTATGTTAGGCTAGCAATGCTGGTATAATGTGGTTAATTATTTTTAAGGCATTATGAATAATTTGCTTTCCCCCCCTGGTCACAGAGACAAGGAGAACACAGAGACAAGGTTTCCCAGAATCCCAGAATACGCTGAGTTGGAAGGAACCCACAAGGATCACTGAGTCCAACCCTTAGCCCTGAACAGGACCACCCCAAGAGTCACACCATGTGCCTTAAAGTGTCATCCAAACACTCCTGGAGCTCTGGCAGGCTTAGGAATGTCCTCTTGCCTTTGAAAATATACCTTACTCTGACCTTGCTATTAAAGGCAGCCATGTCCTAGACCTCCCTGCCTGAGCATCTCTTACCAGAGATTATATTAAAGGCCCAGCAGGGCTGATTTTATTCCTGGGATCAGGAGAAATCTGAAGGCACAGCCCCTTCCAGGGATGCCCACCTGCCACACCATGACTGCTTTCATACAATGCTTATTTCCTGTAGAAATACTTAAGAGCAGTGAAGCACCTTTTACTCATAAATCAAATTTTATTCATGCTTTCAAAACATTTTGGGTTGATTAAGCCCTTGTGCATCATAACCAGCCTGCCCTGACTTTCACAGCACATCAGCTGACCCCCAAAGAGAGGGACAGCCAAACCTGGAGACTTCTGTGTTTAACCAAAATCTCTCATTACAGCATTCACACAGCACTCATGCAGACACCTTGGTCTTCCTGGGGGGCTTTTGCCCATTTTGCAAACTCTCCAGGCTCTTCCCAGTGCTGTCATTTCCCAGCTCCCAGGCAGCCTCCGAGAGGAAAAATTAAAGTCAAGTTTTCAGTCTTTTTCTCTTTCAGCAAGATGCCCTTTTACTCCTCCCCTCACCCAAATTCTGCCACCACGAGACCCCATAAATTCCTTTATGGGGAGGTTTCTAGATCAGAATCACAGCCCATTCACCCCCTCCTGGGCCAAGCCCTCGCTCCAGACTGAACCTTGGGAACAGCAATTCCCGAAATAAGCGATCCAAAGATTATGCATCTGTGTGTTTCCATGGAAATGCTTGATGAATAAGTTTTGAACACATGGCAGGATCCCTGTTCCCCACTAGGGCTGAGGAACAGCCACATATTGTCGAGCGCCTTCGCCACAAAATACTTTGGCTAATTATATTTTTACTTGATATCAGCCCAATTAGCTTCTGCTGTTTGTTTCATCTGATTTTTTTTTTTCCTTTTTGGTTATATAATGGCTGTCATGGTTCCAAGGAACAGGGGAGTGAATAGCAGCAGTCTCACTTGAGAGCTATTTTTACTCTCTCTGCTTTTCTTCATGACAAAAATATCTACGTGTTATTAATCTGCACTGCAAAAAGGGGGAAAAAAAAAAGGTATTTCTGAATATTTCCTCATCTCCCAGTAAACATAATGTTTGTTTCCACACAATGGCCAGGTAGCAAAAATGTGCTAATTTAGGCCAACTTAGAGTAGTCTTGTTTGGTTGGTCTCTTAGGCAAATACACACAAGGCATTCATTTCAGTGAGTTCTTTAATTTTCCAGCAAATGACAAGGAGTTCTCCTAAATAAGTCCCTGAATAGTTCACTTGTGTACTGGCTGTGGCTTTATTAGCACATTAAATGTGCCCAGGCCCGTTTTTTAGCAGGGAGGCTGAATGGAGTGGGACAGCCCACACTTGTATTACTGAACGCTGCTCTTTCCAGGTTAAATCTCACACAATCTGCCTTTTAGGAATAACCTGTGTCCCATGCTAACACCTGAAATGTAGCCAGGAATTCTGTGTACTGGTCAAAACCACGCCAGGGGCTTTTCTAGGGATTTTACCACACAGGGAGTCGTGTGCCAGTGCTCAGGAACATTTTATTTCCTATTAAAATTGCGACCAGTGTTGTTGTCCTGGTCTTGTCTCTTCCAGAGCAGCATTAGAAAGGCACAATCCAGGGCTTCCAAGCACATATTTTTTAATTAGAGTCAGTAGAATAACACAAAACCAGTGCCAACAACAAAATAGGAGCTGTACAGGACGTGCTCTCATGACTTCTGAGGCTGTGAATGTAACACATCACTGTAATCCTCAAGCAATCATTTTATCATTAATGTGATTATTGTCGTGCTTCAGAAAGGTTGTCATGGTACAAATGCTTGTGCATGTACAAATATTTTACAAATACAAAGCAAAAATAGGTATGAAAAGGGCCCTCTTGTCCAATTTAAATACTGGAAGTCTGTTCTGATTGCCTGCTTTATTAGGGTTCTGGTATGATCTCCAAAATAATTAGGAGTTTCAACAGAGAATATTACAAATTATAGCTGACCTTTTTGTGACACCAGCTGATCTAGAGAGCTCAGAGTGGATGTCTCACTGTAATTTAGTAATTTTATGTCTTGTAACACACTTGTGAAGGTTTTGTATGCAAATTCATTGAAAATGCCCTGATTTCAAAAATCATTTATAACCTAAAAATTGCTCTCATGGGCTTCTGTCCACATATATAAATGTGGAACAGGCACTGTTTTGACTGTGATTCTTGTCATTCCCCACTTTCCTGGCAGGATGAGGGCAACTTTTACGTTAAGGAGGAGCTTGGAAGGTCTAAGATTTCCTTTTTGTGAGGGATCTTCACCTCTCGTTTGCTGTGTCCACAAATCTCCCTGGCTCTGCATCCACCTGGGGAATATTTGGCAGCACCAGGTGGCAACTTTTGTTCCCTGTCTTGTTTGCAGGAAAAAAGTGGAGCCTTTTATGACCCACCACCAACTGTAAGCAGTCATTATTACAGAGAATAGATTTGTTTGGTTTTGTTTTTTTCTGGAAAAGAAAGGAATTAGGAGCTGATCCTACCCTGGTGAAATCACTGCAGGATTGTCCATTCACTCAGCTGAAAGCTTTGCTAGTACTCGTTGGGATGTTCAATAAACACTGACTTGGCAAGTCTCTTCAAGGACCAAATTACTTATTTGCACCCACAGAATCATAAATATAATTTCAGAGAGAGCATGTGTGGGATTTAGATTTATTTCAGCAGCAGCTTTTCACCAGAAAAGATGTGCAATGAGGTGTGTTTATGATTAGAAAAGAGGCTGCAAGGATGATACCTTGTTTTTTCACGTTACCTGCTTCAACATTGCCTTCTAATTCAACTTGATAAAAATAACATTCTACTGTTTTAATTTCTTTGGAGCCTGTACAGCTGCAAGAAATCAGTCTGAGTAAGGCTTTGTGCAAACATTTCCATTCATTTCTGATTCTTGGCCCTTTTATTATGGAGGAAGGAGAACAAAGCTGATAACTCCAATTTAAAAAAAACCCAAACCCCGTGACTCCGTTTTTGGTAGTCATTCGACCTTGTAGTTTTTGCCTTGGATTCCAACCAATTTCCTCACAGAATTTACCACTACAGGCTCCAAAATGCCATTTTTACATCTGCTTTGCTGAATTTATCTCCATTTGAAGCACAGGGGAGCCTTGGCTTGGTAATGTGCATTCTGAACCTGCAAAGATGTGTGGAGACAGTTGATTATCAACATCTTCTGCCTTTTGTTAGGCTGCAGATCCCAAATTGGATTACAAAACTTGTTTGCTACCTGGAGTCTGAGTGCTTGGAGTCAGCACTAATTCAGAGCCATCTCTACTGCAAATGCCTGGCATCGAAAGCAGGATTCTGGAATAAGGAGACTTTGCTGTTACACATCCCTGCTCCTGCCTGATTAGTCTTTTACCAGACTTTTGGCTTCCAGAAAAGCTCGAGCTGGAGGTTCAGAGCAGACATTTCTGTGAATCTACTATGAAAATTATCGTGTTTGAGGTCAGCACACATGGCCACTGACCCCTTGGCATGTGTGGTGTCTGGCACCAAAGTCCAGAGTACCTTTTGTGGGCCCAGCTCAGAGCAGTTTAGATTCTATTCTTTTGAGGTCAGTCAGCATTTATGGGCTATTGTTGACATTGCACAAGTGCTCTGGCTTGTGTCATGTTCTTATTCAGCATATTCCCCTGGATGAGATGAGTAATTTCTTTCACAAACTGTGTGTAAAATAAAAAAGTGCTTCTCATCCTTCCTGGCAGACGGTCTATCACCCTTGTCTAGTGCTCACTGTGGAGGCACTGGAAGTTGCCCAAAGAAGCTGTGGCTGCCCCTGGATCCCTGGAAGTCTCCAAGGCCAGGTTGGATGGGGCTTGGAGCAACCTGGGTTAGTGGAAGGTGTCCCTGCCCATGGCAGGAGGTGGGACTGGATGAGCTTTAAGGTCCATTCCCACTCAAACCATTCCATGATTCCAGCATTCTATGATTCCATGTTTCATGCTCAACCACTTTAGTTCCCTTGCTCTTATTAGAAAGGCAATTAATGTTTTTACATTAATCAGGTAATAAATAGGAAAGTCTGAGAATGGCAAACCAGTACAGCTACAAAAGGCAGAGAAATAGGTGTCCAATGTCAGAGAATGTTCAACAGTGAAGACTGAGCTCAGCCTGATGGAAGAACCAGTGGTTATTCCAAAAATCATGGCCTGCCAATGGAACACTAGGCAATGGAGGACTACCAAAAAGACAAAATCAAGATTTCTGGTCACTTGAAGTGTTCAAAGCTGTCATTAAAATCAGAGACTCCTGCATGCAATTGCTCATAGCAATGGACAAAGTCAAATCTCAGTCTCCTTTACTACTCTGAGAGCACTGTGGGCAGCAGGGGAGGGAGGTGATTCTGCTCCTCTGCCCCACTCAGGTGAGACCCCACCTGCAGAGCTGCCTCCAGCTCTGGGGTCCCCAGCACAGGAAGGCTGGAGCAAGTCCAGAGGAGGTCATGAAGTTGATGAGGAGACTGGAGCATCTCCCCCATGAAAACAGGGGGCTGTTCAGCCTGAAGAAGAGAAGGGTGTGTGGAGACCTCACAGCACCTTCCAGTGTCTGAAGATGCCTGCAAGGAAGCTGGAGAGGGACTGTTCATCAGGAACTGGAGTGACAGGAAAAAGGGGAATGGCTTCAAACTGAGAGGTGAAATTTATTTAGATACTGGGAAGAAATTCTTCCCTGTGAGGGTGGTGAGGCCTGGCCCAGGTTGGCCGAGAAGCTGTGGCTGCTCCTGGATCCCTGGAAGTGTCCAAGGCTAGGAATGGGACTCTGAGCAACCTGGTTGGTGGCAGGTATCCCTGCCCATGGCTTGGGGGGTGGAACTGGATGATCTTTAAGGTCCCTTCCAACCCAATCCATTTTATCATTCCATAATGTTCTTGTCCTATCTCCAACCAGTCCAGAAAACAGTGTTTCCTATGGGAAGGTAAGATCAAAAGGATGCATTTTTTGCACTCCTATTGGCACAGCTGCTGCCAGCAGTGGAACAAGGCCAGCAGCAGAGACAGCCCAGGTGTCCCACCCTGACTTATCCCACCTGGCAACACCAGAGCTTGGCTCTTGCCCGGTAATTCCACGTGTAAAACTCCTGCCAGCTGCTGCAGTGGGGATAACAGAGATCAGGAAGGATTCAGGGTGCTGACAGGCCCCAGCAGCTGCAAACACTGGCCACATACTTTCCTTCTGATGCCCTGCCTCAGTTGTGTCTCCCTGACCTGCTGGACCCTGTCGTTGCCTGGTGTGCTCCCTGAGAGATTTCTTCTTCCAGTCACCCAACTCCAGCTATTTCTACCCGTTGCTGTCACTGGAATTGATGCCAAAGTTTTTATCAGTGGCACATTTTGGGTCATAAGGAACCTCTGAGGGTCTCTTGACCAACACCCTGCTCAACACATGGGCTGCCCAGGGAGGTGGTGGAGTCCCTGGAGGTGTCCAAGGAAGTGGCACTCACTGCTCTGGGCTGGGGGACAAGGTGGGCATCGGGCACAAGGTTGGACTCGATGGGCTGGGAGCTCTTTTTCAACCTCAGTGATTCTGGGATTCTGTGAAAGCTGGATTACCCAGAGCTGCATCTCTCACATCAGGAACTTTTCCACTTTGTTTGCATCCTATTGGAATTCCCCTCACTGCATCTTGTGTCCATTTCTCCTTGTTTTCCCTGTGCACCTCTGAGAACAGTATGACCTCACCTTCTCTGCAACTTCTTTTTTGCATCTGAGCTGTTGATTTACAGCTCAGCCTTCCAGAGGAGTTACAGGAAGGATGGTTAAATCCTGATTTCTCCATGTATTCTCTTCACCGATTACAGGGAAAAAGAGTGTTCTCAACTTTTGTGAGAAGAGATCCACGAGATTTTGTTTCCTGTTAAAATTTTCCCCAACTGAAAACCCTGGAAACAAAACTTAGCTGATCAGCTGAGCATTTTGTACAGATAATTCTGATCCAAACATTTTGTATAGATAATTGTGAGATATTTAATTCTGCACTTGTAATGTCACTGATATTTGGGGAGTTCTCCTGGGTGTTTCTGGAAGCTGAAACGTTTGGCTGACCTGTGCAGTGCTGATTGTACTGCTAAATGTTATCAAATTACCTGTTTTGGCTTTGTCCTGTGTCAACTAGTGCTCCAAGACAATACCTGGGAATGGTTTGGGAGACAGCAGGTGCCAAGAACTGCTCCCATTAGACACCATGGATGAGATTGTGTCAGGTTAAAATTTTTCCCAGTTCCATCAGGTTTTGCTCCCTCAGGCATCTCCACAGGCTTTCCCACCACCTCTGCATGGAGCAACATAAAACCTCGGTCTGCAGCACAGACCTCACCTTGTTTCACACAATTTGAGGTGGGAAAATATCACTGTCAACACACTAATTATGCCTTAAACCCAAGAGTTACAAAGTCCACACAAGCCTCAGGGCCACGTGCTCTGTGGAGTGACACAGACACCCCCCACCAGCTGCTCTCAAGGCCGCAGAACAATTCCTGGCCTGGTTTTATTGGGCACTGTGGATGTAATAATCATCTTGGTCATGGGATTGGTGCATATTCCAGCGTGGGAAATGTTTAGAAATCAGGGCAGGCAGCTCTGCCCTTGTCAAAACCTGTCTGTCCAGTCAGGTCACCAGAGAAGAGAGAGATGCACCCTCACTGGAGGAGTTGCTGTGACCATTTTTCATGTGGGCAGGAGAACCAGCCCTTCTCTCTCCTTGCTCTTTTCTATCCCAGCTCTTTTCCTGCCCCTTTTTTACCTCCCCTTCCTGAAGGAAGGGTGTCTTTACTTGACTCTTCATCCTTGGGGTGGCCAAATTCGATATTTGCCTGCAATGCTGACCAACCTTGAGGGATCCTCCTGCCTGAATATTCACAGAGCTCCCTGGGCAGGGGCTGGAACCACCTTGGCTGCTGCACCACCACCCTCTGACAGCTTCCTCACTTTGATCAATGAACTATCATAAATATAAGGCACTGGAAAGATGGAGAGGAATATTTTTGTCAGACAGGGAGGACTTGATGCCATCAATATGCTGCACCAGTCAACTGAAGCCAACAACTTATGCAGTGGTGTAAGTCTGCACACCAAACCTAACAATTTTTAGTACATTCCTACAGAAATGGGCAGAATATATTGATAAAGACCTTGGATTTGACCAATTCAGGGTTAGAGGATCTGAGATGACTTCGAGAACGTCTGTTTTTTTCAAGAAATATGGACCACAGAGAACAAAACGACTTTAAAATACAAATATGTGATTGAATGGCTGTTTTTTCAAGAAATATGGACTACAGAGAACAAAACGACTTTGAAATAGAGATATGTGATTTCTTCTGCCCCCCAGTTCTTGAAAGAAGAATGAAAAAAATGTCACAGACTTCCTGCTGTAAATTATATTTTTTTCCTCACTCATTTTACATCCACACAGGCTGCCCCCAGGTCACAGACACTGCCTAAGAATATTGGTTTTATTTCTGCTGTTACAGTTGCACAAAGCTACAGAAGGGGTTGAAAAGGCTGGAAAAATTGAAACAGACAGGGATTATAATTATCTTTTTTAATCTGGTAACGGAGATTTCTTTCTTGACAACTTCCTTGCAGTGAAAAGAGGATTTCAGTGGCTTTTGCTTCCAGGCAACGTATTTCAGGAGGGCACCATGCTCCTCCCTTACAAAAACCAGGCAGGATTTTAATTTAGTTTTTTTTTTTAACGCACTTGAGATGAAAAATTACTAAAATGTTTCCCACAGACGCTGTTGAAACAACATTTCTGTGATTGCTGCTGATTCTTGTGGTGACTTGGTGGATTTTCTGTCTGTTGAAGTGACCCTTGGTTCATTTGGGCCTCAAATTCAAACCCAGACTCTGGCATCCAAAAGTTGCCTCACAAATAAAATTGTCTCAGGGGCCAGGCAGTTCCCCCTCTTAAAATGACTTTTTTTTTAAATCTGAACAGCTCTTGTGTTCTTTCCATCCCCCTCCTCTTCCATTTCTGCAGGTAGTACTTGGGATTTTGGGATTCTTTAAGCTAAATAATTAGGCCATCACTGGCTTCATCCCCTTTTCCTGCCAAAAGAAGTCACAGTGAAATACAAAGACCTACTTTCTTGCTGCTGTTTTCCCCATTTCGTGCAGTTTATAGACTGCAGAGTTAAAAAAAAAAAACAAAACACAAAACTGAGAAATCAGGCTGGGAGTGACATTTAAAAAGACATTGCAAAAAAGAAAACTTCCAAAAAAACTCTCCCTAATTTCAGCTGGGTCAATGTTTTGTCTCGGGCTGTGGTATTTTGATAACCTGGAACTGGTGAGTTGAGAATAGCACTGTAGCTGTGCTTCCCAAGGAAATGAGAATATCCATCACTCTGTCTGCCCTCCTTAGGGTCGCTTTGGAAACTCGGGCTGGTGTTTGGGCTTTTAGGTTTCTCTCAGGGCTTCAGAGAGACTCTGGAAGGTGGGCAGAGCAGCACTGACAGCGTGTGGAGCTCTCAGAAACACTGAATTCCCATGAAAACAGACTGAGTTACCCACACCATCAGATGCCAAGGAATCCACACGAGGGATCCACGAGAAACGTCATTTTTTTTTTGGTGAGTGTTGCTTCTCCTCCCAAAGCTACAGTCAAATATTTTTTTTTTTTCAAATAACTATGACCCTGTGACGTATTAAAAAAAACAAAACCAACCAACCCTGCTCCTGCTTTGTGTGGAGCCTGAAGGGTTGTGGGCTTTTATTTTCCAGGCCTGATGCTCATATTTGATACAGGGCCTTCCACATTCTACAACAAATTAGTTTAGGTCAGGCTTTGTGGTTTTGGCCACAAAACAATTTGAGGGCAAGAAAACAAAACTGACTCAACTTGTGCCTTTTTTTTTTTTTTTAAATAAACTGTTTAGTTGAATCAGCACAAAAGGCTGAATGAAAATACGTTTGGTTTCGATCCAGATTTTTTTCTTGCTTTCAGTCTGAATGAAAAACCTTAGAACTTTTCTGCAAAGAGCATCAGCTCTGCAGGATTTTACACCCATCTAAAGCAAGAATTTGTTCAAATGTATTTTGAGGCAGGTACAATGTCAGACCCAACATGACTGGAAATATAAGTTAAAGCCATAAAAAAAAAATCTTTCCATGTTAGCAAATAACAACATTTTGTCTTGAAATAAGCAATTCAGTGGTGCCTAAAATACTATTTACTGTGCTATTTCACTTAAGCTACATAATAAAGAGGTCTATAAATTTGGTTGAAAAAATCTCAAAGGGGTTGCTGTGACATTGCTCTAACTGCTGTACTTGCTATTATCCTTTTCTCTAGGGATATAAGTAGTGGGAAAAAAAAGAATTATAAGCACTGAAATATTATTGTAAATTGAATTTGGCCAACAGCGTTTCCCACAAATATTTTATGAAGGAAAATACATTTAATTTCAGACTTTCCAAAGGTGGTATTTTGGCTGTGAGATACTGAGGTCTAGATCAACTTTTCACTCCTTTTTCACAGTAAAATTTTAGGAAACAAAGTTGTTCAAAAGGATTAAATAACCTTTAAGTGGAGGAAATACATGAAAATGTTTGTAATGCCTATTTTGGGTAAGGTAGGGGTTTTCTGCTTGCTTCTACTTTGCTAAATACATGTAAAAACCTTTCTGATTGTTCTTTATTTTTTTTCTGTAGGTTTTTCTAATCTGCCTGAAAATAATCCATCATTCACCAGGATTTTGCTGTGCACAAGTCACCAGTTTCCTGTCTAAAAATAAGGTGCTTTGAGAGGAACCTTTTGGAAAGAGTAGAAAGAAAGGAAGGAAGGAAGAAGGGAAGAAGAAAGGAAGGGAAAAAAGAAGGAAAGAAGGAAAGAGAGAAAAAAAAAGAAAGAGAGAAAGAGAGAAAGAAAGAAAGAGAGAGACAAAGAAAGAAAAGAAAGAAAAGAAAAGAAAGAAAGAAAGAAAGAAAAAGAAGGAAAGAAAGAAAGAAAGAAAGACTTTCCAGTGCTGGACTCTCATGTTATCCCAATTTACAACATGAAGCTCCTCAGGAGTCTTAATTGCATTTGGTTCTGGGTGGCTGAATGTAGATTTTCATATCACAATAAAATGCTATTCTGGATTTATATTTTATTTCTACAGATCTTCCCAGAACAGGCTGCACTGGTATTGTGTTTTTTAAATAATTGACATTTCAGATGGTACATGAGCCTTCAACCAGCAAGGCCCATCTATCTTTATTGGAGCTCAGCATGAGCACAAATAATTCAAAGCTTTCATAGCCTTTAAATGTCTTGAAAGAAAAGAGTTTTTTCTGCTTTTTACATATCTTCTGATTTGTGTAGGGACAGGCTCCTACCACTGAAATGTATGAGCTGTCTCAAGGATGTGGTCACGGACATCAGAAATACAGATTGCTCTGGTTAGAGCTGCTACCTGAAACAATGAACACTAAAATGTGAATTCTGTGTCTTTTTTAGACAGGTACATGTGGTCAGACTCACTTAAAGGAATAGCTGACAAAGGAGCTGACCTTTTAAAGAGAAAACAGCTCCTGTGCAGTAAACAAAATATTAAGACTACAGAGGGGAGCTTTTGATAAATGAATAGACTGGTGGTGAGAACACACTCCTTGTGCATCCAAAAGCAAGATTAAATGGAAAATCAAGACGGTAAAAATAAAGGTTGGCTGCTTCAGTGCATGAAACAGGAAGGAGTAGAACATCTGCAAACAAATGAGGTTGGGTACTGGGGAGGTTTCTGGGTCTCTTCTGTTTGTGCTGACTCAAAGCACGTTTGTAAGGTGGAGGCCAGTGGCAGGAGGGCAGTGCTTTGCCAGGAATGATCACAAGATCACAGGATCCTTGAGGTTGGAAAAGACCTCCAGGATCATGGATCCAACCTGTGCCCCATCCCCACCTTGTCCCCCAGCCCAGAGCACTGAGTGCCACGGCCAGGCCTTCCTGGGACACCTCCAGGGCTGGGCACTCCAAACCTCCCTGGGCAGCTCCTGCCAAGGCCTGACCACCCTTTCCAGCGAGAAATTCCTCCTGATGTCCAACCTGAAGGGTCTGATGGGGCCTCAGCCACCCACCCTGGTGCCTGAATCCCCCAGCAGCCCAAGCACCACAGGGGCCCACCTGGATGGTCCAAAGGATGGGACTAACGGATTTGTAGATGCCCAGACATGGGAAAAGCTGTAAAGGGCCTTTCCTGGAGGTCTGGCTGTACTATCCTGGTGTGCATTAGAGGACATGGATGTGTGGGAGAGAAATGAGAGTGCTGGGATGTCCAGGATGTGGGTAATGATAGGCAGAGAGAAGTATCTGGGCACTGGTTTGTGTGTGTTTAAGCAGACAGGAGGAGAAAGTGCAGGCAGGCAGCTGGTGGGAAGGAGGAAGGAGTCTCTACAGGGACTACATTTGTATTTGAGAGAGTGAAGGGAAATAATTTGCAATGTCCAGCCTTGTCTGGGTTTGTGCACAGGGTGATATTATTCTGTGGTGTTATGGGGGAGCACCCCTGTTTCACTCCTTTTGAATCTGGTGGCAAAACAGGCTCTTTATGCTTGAGCTGTACCTTCCCTCTCTTTGTCCAGGGCAAAGAGTTCAAGGCCAGGCTGGATGGGACTCTGAACAGCTTAGTTTAGTGGAAGGTGTCCCTGCCCATGGCAGGGGGTTGGAAAGAAATGATCCTTAAGGAACCTTCCAACCCAAACCATTCTGTGATTCTATGAAACCGTGATGGGATGAATTATGATGGGACAAGGAAAACCAGGTGATGATTCCTTTCAGTGACTTTCTCAAAGTCTTACTCAACTCCTTGGCCATTATTTGGGTTCTCAGCTGGTTCTGGATGCCTCAGGACTTGGATGTCCCAGCTATGAGGACTGAGTACCTGTACAGCTTTGCTGGCCTCCCATGGGTGGCCAAGATGAATCTTAATATTCCCTATTTCCCATCCGGGACTTGAGGCCTGAAGGTGGCTTGGGTTCCAAACATGAAGAAAAAGGATGATAGTCACAAATTCATCTGTTCTCAGGGCCAGGAGCCACCTTCTAAAACAAGGTAACATCATATTGTGCTGTGTGTGTGCGTGCACGGTCCCTGGATCTCAGGAGCTGTGGAAAAGCGGGATAAGGTAACGGATATCGTCAGCCAAAGGGTGGAGGAGTCCCAGAACCTGCTCAAAGAGATGGTAAGAAAAGCCTGGACTCTTCAGACTAAAGAGAGTGAAGACTAAAAGAGTTGACATGGAGGTGGAGAATGGATAATCCCACAGAACCATGGACCTCCCACAATTACTTTGGTTTTAAAACAGTTCCAAACAAGTTTTCCTTGATCAGCAGGGAGTGGCATCCAAAGGGGGTTGCCCTTGGCAGGCTGCGGAGTTGGGCAATGTCAGGACATTTGGAAGTGGTTTGGCAAATCCACAGAATCATGGAATGGTTTGGGTTGGAAGGGACCTTAAGGATCATCCAGTCCCACCCCTTGCCATGGGCAGGGACATGTTCCATTAGCCCAGGTTGTTCCAAGCCCTGTCCAACCTGGCCTTGGACACTTCCAGGGATCCAGGGGCAGCCACAGCTTCTCTGGGCAACCTGGGCCAGGGCCTCCCCACCCTCACAGGGAACAATTTCTTCCTAATATCCAAATTAAACCTCCTCTCCTTCAGTTTGAAGCTACGGATGAGGTCTTGGAAGAGCCGGTGAAAGGATGGGGATGGGAAGCTCCCTCCAAGGAATCTCATGCAGGTTTACATGGGCGTGGGTGGGAACTGGACCACCACGATCCCTCTCTCATGGCATGGTAGAGCACTTTTCTCCTTATATTCCTTTTATATTTCTATTTTTGAAGCCATTGACATGTCTTCTGAGGCCAATGGGATGTTCCTAAGGAGTGGCCAGATGTCAAAAACCATATTTTCTCTCTCTTCTGGTAGAATGTTGTTCATGTAAATACTCAGGAGACATCAGAGATGATTTGGCCTTAATTCAGTGCTAAAAAAACGAGTTCTGAGTTCAAATATAGAGCCTTCGACTTATTTTTTTTTCCCAGCCTTGCTAGTTTCCAAGGAGATCTAACCATGTAGATTGTCTGCAAAGGTGGTAATTAGCCAGCAGTGAACAAGATGGACACAAAGGACTTCTTGGCAAAAATCAAAATTTCAGAGCAGTTCTTTCTCTTCCAGGCTGGTCTGCAGAAACATTCTGATCAGTCCTTTTCAGGCTTTGAACAGGCATCCTAATTTGCCTCCATGCTGTGGTTTTGTAAACAACTGGCTTTCAGATCAGAGCTTGAGAAAGGAAAAGTGTCCTCAGATGGATTCAGATGGGAATTTTTTTTTTTCCCCCACCAGAATATCTGGCAATTAAAAATAAGATGCAACAGATTCTACTGCCTGCCTATAAATAAGAACAGTTTGGGTTTATAACTCAGAAAAAATGATGGTGTCATAAGGCCATTCATGGAACGTGTTCCTCTTTTTATTCAACACAGAATAAAGCAGAGACAGGATTTGAACTTGGACTGTTCTTCATGTTTTTTATGCTTACCATGGGTGTTGGGAGTGAGGGTTAAGAAGAGGTAAGGAGGGACTGCCACCTGAATTTCTTTATGAATCTAGCCCACAAATATAACACTGTTTCATTATATAATACCTACATTTTCCTCCTTAGAAAAAATGCTATTTAGTTGAAAAATCCTTACCTAGTTTGATGGAAATATAGAGGTTTTAAGGTAGAATACCTAAAGCATCATTTGTTCAGTAAATTAGGTATTTTCTGTTAAAATGCCTCATAGTCTATGTCTCAATGAAACTTTAGGCACATCTAGGATGGTGCTAAAAGAGAAGATTGAGAAGTCCTTTGCAATACCAATAGTGGAAGAGTCAATGTGGCTGAGAGTTACCCAGACAGAGCCTGTGTGTGGAAAAGTGGAAAATCTTCCAGTTTATGCTGGATTGTCACTTTGGGAATTTGTAGGGGGGGGGGGG
>NW_016690527.1:150510-153953 GCF_001604755.1 Lepidothrix coronata | reverse complement strand
CCAGAGGTGTCTGGATGTGGCCCTTGGGGACATGGATTAGGGGTGATTGTGGTGGTGCTGGTGATGGAGGGACTGGATGATCCTGGAGGTCTCTTCCAACCTCGGAGATCCTGTGATTCTGTGCTCAATACTACAACAACTTTTAAAAGGTCTATGTTAAGTTTTGGACCTTGTTTCTGACTTTCCCACATCCCATAGATATCCCAGTGTGGATCTTCTTGGTGTTAACAAATGGATATTTATTTCCATCTACACAGAATATGTGGGAGTCATGTGTGAAATGAATAGTGAGGACCTGAGGCACGTGGAACACAAAACAAGGAATAAGCATTCAGGAGGAGTGGGGGAGATGCACGGGAACCTCTTTCTTCTCTGTATACAAACACTTTTTTTTTTTCCATTGGATACTGAGCTCTTAAGTGGTGACTAAACCCTTTATTTTGGGGCTGTTACTCCTCCTCCAGCTTGTGAGACTGGTATTTTGTTCTGCATCAGACACATTTTTATCTGATGCTTCCTCCAGCTGGCAACAGGGAGCAGTAGCAGAGCAGGCATTTCCTTCTGCCTTTGGCTGCTGGATAGAGCCCTGGACTTACTGTTTTCCTCTGAAGCCCAAGAGGGCAGTGAGTTTGTAAATCAGCATTCATGGAGGAACTTGAAATAATCAGCAGCACCAAAGAGAAGTGGAAAAATCAGTGTTTTATCTACTAACGGCCTGTCTCTCTCACTGGAGGGTGTTGGAGGGAGCCAGTGGGATTTACCTGCTCAGACACACAGCACTGGGAATGTGGAGTCTGGATAAGGGTGTATTAGTAGTGCAACCAGACATTCACTCTCTTGATACCTCTGCTAATGTCGGAATAAAAAAGATAATGGTTTTAATGCTTTTCTGTGGACTGTTCTGTAATAAGAGATATTGGGCTGCTCACATCTCATTCTTGTATAAGTACAGAGACCCTAAAGAGAGCTTCACCTGAGGGTCCCAGACAAGCCTCTTTGAGGTTTGGTAAATGGGGGACTGGGAACAGAGACGCTGCTGCATGGGCACCTAAACCTTCCAGGGACTCAAGACATCAACTCTGAAATAGAGACAACATCACTTATGGACCTTCAGAGTTGCAGAATCAGAGCATTGATAAGGAAGGGACCACAGTGGGTCCTCTGGTCCCACCTCCCTGCTCCAGCAGGGTCATCCCAGAGCACACGGCACAAGATTGTGTTCAGATGGGTCTGGAATATCTCCAGTGAGGAGACTCCACACCCTCTCTGGATGATCTGTTCAGTGCTGGGTCACTGCCCAGCAAAGAAGTTCTTCCTCCTGTCCAGGTGGAACTTCCTGGGCATCAGTTCCTGCCTGTTCCTGTTGTGCCATTGCTGGGCCCCCCCGAGCAGAGCCTGGTCCATCCTCTGCCCCCTCCCTGCAGACCCTCCAGACCTGGGGGAGGTCCCCTCTCAGTGTCTGCTCTGGAGGCTGAACAGCCCCAGCTCCCTCAGCCTTTGCTGCTCCCAGAGATGCTCCATCCCTTGGGTATCTCCACAGGAGAATCATCTTCCAGCATCTCCCTGTCCCTGCTGTCCTGAGGACCCTGAGCTGGACCCAGCCCTGCAGATGTGCCTCCCAGGGCTGGGCAGGGGGGCAGGATCCCCTCCCTGACCTGCTGGGAACGCTCTTCCTGATGCCCCCCCAGGATCCCACATAGATACAGAAAGAGAAATGCAGAATGACCCACACCGGGTGTTATTTGTGCAGGTCCCAAAGAAGCTGCAAGTTAATCTTCAGCCTGAGTTCTGACCCATCCAAGGAGCTGATGGCCTGACCTGCCCCAGTGCTGCCTCCAGTGCACCACACCTTCACTGTGTTAATATATTTATTATCTCTGCCTCCTTACACAGAGCAAGCTCTGCTTGCAGCATCTGCCAAGCCATTAATAACAGTGACTGTGATAAATGTCTCTTAGTTACAACTGATTTCAGCCTTTCCTGGCTGACCTGAGCACAGGCAGTGTGGCCACAATGCTTTTCATGTGTAAATAAAGGACAAGCTCCCCTTTCAGGGAGGCTGTGGCTAAATAGGCAACCTCTTGCTTTTCAGCAGCGATCAGTTCTAACAAATTGCCTGACTCGACCTTCCTTCTCTTTCAATTACCTCGATTATTTCCTTTTTTATTTAACATTAGTGCGACTCTTCTATTGAGAAGCCTCCCTGTGGGATCAATGAGGAGCAGAGCTTCCTTACCCACCCTGCTCATCCTCTCAGTGCTGTCTGAGTGTGCTGATGTCGTTGGGGCCAGACAGAATGAATCCTAGGAGCCTAAAAATGCAGCTGGACATGCTGGGATGTTGGTAGGAGGCAGCAATGTAATATATTATCCCCACATTGGTGGGGGAAGAACTGCTCAGTGCTGTTCACAAACCCCTCCCTTTCTTTGGCAGGCTGAACACATTTAATCTGTAGTGTTATCCCAGGAACATTAATGCAAATAAGGATGGCCTGGAATCTCCTCTGAGAGAAGTCACAGCTTAGTCAGGAGTGGCAGGCTGAAATTTTAGGGGCCATGCCATGCTGTGCCATCAGATCTAGTGATTTTACAGGACCTTTCTGACCTTTTGATTAAAAAGACTCCCAGCATTTGTTCTTCTCCACCTCCTCATAAAGCTGTCACTGTTTGCAGTCCTTCTGTTCCGTTCTCTTCCTACTTAAAATAAAATCAAACTGTTGGCCTCTGGTCAAGTGACTTGGAGCTGGAGAACAAGCCTGTATCCCTGGGAGAGAACACCTACACTTTTTTCCCTAAGTAAAGGCAGGACCAGTGTATGCAGTAGGGGACTGGGAATTATGTCCATGGCGTCTCTGACCTGGCAAGGCATTTAACGTGGACCTAGGACTGGCCTCTTATCCAGTTTTACTTGATTAAGTGCTCAGCTTCTTGTCAGACCCAAAAGTACAGGATGAATCTACTGTGGACACTTTGGACTCTTGACATGGAATCAGGGAATCACGGAATATCCTGAGTTTGGAGGGACCCTCAAGGATCATCCAGTCCAACCCCTGACCCTGTCCAGGACACCCCAACAATCCCCCCTGTCCCTCAGAGCGTTGTCCAAACCCTCCTGGAGCTCTGGCAGCCTTGGGGCTGTGCCCACTGCCCTGGGGAGCCTGGTCAGTGCCCACCACCCTGTGGGGGAAGAACCTTGTCCTGAGATCCACCCTGAGCCTGCCCTGTCCCAGCTCCAGCCCTTCCCTGGGTCCTGTCACTCGTCACCAGAGATGATGTTTTTGGTCAAGTTGCTGTTGCTGAATTGGGCCTGATACTTTCACATCAGAGGGGATTCAGAGGAGAAAGAATGTAAAAGCTGTCTCTGCAATGCAGTAAACTCCAGGACACATTATTTCATAGAATTCCAGGAACACTGAGCTTGGAAAAGCCCTCCCAGCCCATTGA
>NW_016690527.1:143415-149170 GCF_001604755.1 Lepidothrix coronata | reverse complement strand
GGGGCAGGATCCCCTCCCTGACCTGCTGGGAACGCTCTTCCTGATGCCCCCCCAGGATCCCACATAGATACAGAAAGAGAAATGCAGAATGACCCACACCGGGTGTTATTTGTGCAGGTCCCAAAGAAGCTGCAAGTTAATCTTCAGCCTGAGTTCTGACCCATCCAAGGAGCTGATGGCCTGACCTGCCCCAGTGCTGCCTCCAGTGCACCACACCTTCACTGTGTTAATATATTTATTATCTCTGCCTCCTTACACAGAGCAAGCTCTGCTTGCAGCATCTGCCAAGCCATTAATAACAGTGACTGTGATAAATGTCTCTTAGTTACAACTGATTTCAGCCTTTCCTGGCTGACCTGAGCACAGGCAGTGTGGCCACAATGCTTTTCATGTGTAAATAAAGGACAAGCTCCCCTTTCAGGGAGGCTGTGGCTAAATAGGCAACCTCTTGCTTTTCAGCAGCGATCAGTTCTAACAAATTGCCTGACTCGACCTTCCTTCTCTTTCAATTACCTCGATTATTTCCTTTTTTATTTAACATTAGTGCGACTCTTCTATTGAGAAGCCTCCCTGTGGGATCAATGAGGAGCAGAGCTTCCTTACCCACCCTGCTCATCCTCTCAGTGCTGTCTGAGTGTGCTGATGTCGTTGGGGCCAGACAGAATGAATCCTAGGAGCCTAAAAATGCAGCTGGACATGCTGGGATGTTGGTAGGAGGCAGCAATGTAATATATTATCCCCACATTGGTGGGGGAAGAACTGCTCAGTGCTGTTCACAAACCCCTCCCTTTCTTTGGCAGGCTGAACACATTTAATCTGTAGTGTTATCCCAGGAACATTAATGCAAATAAGGATGGCCTGGAATCTCCTCTGAGAGAAGTCACAGCTTAGTCAGGAGTGGCAGGCTGAAATTTTAGGGGCCATGCCATGCTGTGCCATCAGATCTAGTGATTTTACAGGACCTTTCTGACCTTTTGATTAAAAAGACTCCCAGCATTTGTTCTTCTCCACCTCCTCATAAAGCTGTCACTGTTTGCAGTCCTTCTGTTCCGTTCTCTTCCTACTTAAAATAAAATCAAACTGTTGGCCTCTGGTCAAGTGACTTGGAGCTGGAGAACAAGCCTGTATCCCTGGGAGAGAACACCTACACTTTTTTCCCTAAGTAAAGGCAGGACCAGTGTATGCAGTAGGGGACTGGGAATTATGTCCATGGCGTCTCTGACCTGGCAAGGCATTTAACGTGGACCTAGGACTGGCCTCTTATCCAGTTTTACTTGATTAAGTGCTCAGCTTCTTGTCAGACCCAAAAGTACAGGATGAATCTACTGTGGACACTTTGGACTCTTGACATGGAATCAGGGAATCACGGAATATCCTGAGTTTGGAGGGACCCTCAAGGATCATCCAGTCCAACCCCTGACCCTGTCCAGGACACCCCAACAATCCCCCCTGTCCCTCAGAGCGTTGTCCAAACCCTCCTGGAGCTCTGGCAGCCTTGGGGCTGTGCCCACTGCCCTGGGGAGCCTGGTCAGTGCCCACCACCCTGTGGGGGAAGAACCTTGTCCTGAGATCCACCCTGAGCCTGCCCTGTCCCAGCTCCAGCCCTTCCCTGGGTCCTGTCACTCGTCACCAGAGATGATGTTTTTGGTCAAGTTGCTGTTGCTGAATTGGGCCTGATACTTTCACATCAGAGGGGATTCAGAGGAGAAAGAATGTAAAAGCTGTCTCTGCAATGCAGTAAACTCCAGGACACATTATTTCATAGAATTCCAGGAACACTGAGCTTGGAAAAGCCCTCCCAGCCCATTGAGTCTACCCTGTGCCTGATGCCCACCTTGTCCCTCAGCCCTGAGCACTGAGTGCCACATCCAGTCCTTCCTTGGACACTTCCAGGGCTGGAGACTCCACCACCTCCCTGGGCAGCCTATTTCAATCTCCTACTGATGGAGCTCTGCCAAACGCCTTGCTGGGGAGATATCTGGGTGCTGGTGAGAACTCCTGGGGTCTCTGTGCAGAGCACTGATGCACACAGGGGTTGCATGGTGGAGGGACTCAAGGGGAGACAGTTTTCCACCAGTACCTGGAGGCTGAAGTGGAAGATCTGCCCGTAATGAACAAGGGGAGAACAGAAAATAGGAATTATAACCAGTAACAAAGATGGGAAAGGGTCTGGAAAACATGTCCTGTGAGGAGCAGCTGAGGGAGCTGGGGGGGTTTATCTGGAGAAGAGGAGACTCAGGGGGGACCTCATTGCTCTCCCCAACTCCCTGACAGGAGGGGGCAGGGAGGGGGGGTCGGGCTCTGCTGCCATGTCCCGAGGGAAAGGAGGAGAGGAAATGGCCTTAAACTGCACCAGGACAGGGTCAGGTTGGAGATTAGAAATGATTTTTCCCTGCAGGAGTGATCAGACCTTGGAATCAGTGTCCCAGGGAGGTGGCAGAGTCCCTATGTCTGGGAGTGTTCCAGAGGTGTCTGGATGTGGCCCCTGGGGACATGGATTAGGGGTGATTGTGGTGGTGCTGGGGTGGGACTGGATGATCCTGGAGGTCTCTTCTAACCTTGATGACCCTGTGATTGTGTGAACTCCTGCACTGGGATGGGGTTTGACCCGCAAACATTCCCACTCCTGGATATGAAAGGCTGTTCTTAGTCATGTGCCCCATAGAGGCCCTTTGTGGCCCTTGAACAGGCTCAGGAACACTCAGGGCTCTCTTCTGCTCATTGTCTCTCTTCAAAGACTGAGAAGAAACTTCCAATTGATGTCATCATGGAAAAACAAAGGAAGATAAAATGGAGGAAGGACAGCCTTCTTCTGGTGTCAATGTTCTGGTATTCCAAAGAGATAAAAAATTTACAACACATACACATTTATAATCCTATTCCTACTATGGAGACAGGTAACAAGATCCCATTTCTGGCTCTCCTAAGACCATCACAGTGGCAATAGGAAATAGGCAATAGGAAAACTTGTGCTGCGTTTTTTTAGGGTGTGAAACCTAAACCTAAAGAGGGGATTTAGAAAACACAAATAACTGTCTTCAAAGCAGCTCCTAAGACCATTCACAGTGTCCTGAATCTGAAAGTCCCAGTTTCCTATTGCAGCGATGCTCCAGCAGGAGTTGATTTGATGAGCTTCAGCTCCTGTGTGAGAGGTTTTGCAGAATAGGACTGTTGGGGTGCATTTTCCAGCTTGGGGATCTACAGAATCATGACCAATTTTTAAAAATTGCATAAAACCAAGTTATTCACTAATTTTAATGGACATGCTGATATTTAGCTTTAATTAATCCACTTCCTGCTAGTTGCAAATTCTAAAAAAACTACTTCTGTGGAAAAGGGCATTAGAAACATTGCAAGCATTTAATTTTTCTCCTGACCCTTGCAAACATCAGGATGAAAGAAGTGTGATGATCACTCTGTTGACAAGGGATATTATTAGCATTTGCTTACACTTCATAGTTCCTGCTCTGTATGAAGTGGTGGATGTGTGGTGATACTTTGGAATGGAAAAGAGATGCTTTGGAAATGTTATAAAGGAAGGGATTCAAAGGGGGCAAAACCAGAAGTAGAGTTTAATAGATGTAGGAGGTAATAACATGGTATAAAGTAGACTTAGACAGGTTGCGTGTCAAGATTTGAGTTCTTAAATTCTTTTCACTTTTGATCCTCAATAACTACCCTATCTAAAAGAAAAGAGGAATACAGTTAATTTCCAAGAGGAATACAGTTAATTTCCAAGCTGTACTGGGATGTCTTTGAATGTAAAATCCTATTAGGATGTTCTGACATTTTTCTTTGCATTTTTTTATAGTTCCTTCTGATTTTTAGAGCTTTCTAGCTCAGGTTTTAGTTATTAAAAAAAGGTGGAAATCGACACCATCTCAATATTTTGTGTTTTCATGTCTTTGTTTGGAATGTGCAATATTCTCACTTGGTTTCAAAGGAGTTAAAAAGGCCAGCAAAGATGATCAGAGGGCTGGAGCAGCTCTGCTGGGAGGAAAGACTGGGAGAGCTGGGATTGTTCAGCCTGGAGAAGAGAAGCTTTGGGGTGACCTGATTGTGGCCTTGCAGGGCCTGAAGGAGCTCCAAGAAAGATGGAGAGAGACTATTTCCAAGGGCTGGAGTGACAGGAGAAGGGGGAATGGCTTCAAAGTGACAGAGAGTAGGGTTAGATGGGATTTTGGGAAGAAATATTTGGCTGTGAAGGTGGGGAGATCCTGGCCCAGGTTGCCCAGAGAAGCTGTGGCTGCCCCTGGATCCCTGGAAGTCTCCAAGGCCAGGTTGGATGGGGCTTGGAGCAACCTGGCTAGTGGAAGGTGTCCCTGCCCATGGCGGGGGGGGCACTGGATAATCTTTGAGGTCCGTTTCAACCCAAATCATTCCATGATTCCATGATTCCATGAGCTGTCAAGGTGCCAGTCTGGTTAATGCAATTTATCAACACAAGACCCTGAACGCTTCAAGTTATCAGATGTTAAACTCTCCTCACCAACAACCATCCAGCAACTCTTGAGCTTCACAGTTATGGGTAGAAGAGCAGAATTTTGAGAGAGTCCTAAATCTCTGGGTTGCAGAAATTGTTAATCATGGAGGCAAAATGAGTAGCAGGCCACGAGAAATCAGGAAGTCACAACAGAGGCCTGTCTGGCTTTTCAAACACACTTTACTGCTCAGGCCCCACCTAAACAATGTCTGGCAGCGTTTAGTACCAGCATTAAAGCAATTATTCATGCCAGGGTCCTTGTTAAGACCATCAACATCACCTCTGCTTTCTACTGTGGAATTTGTCAGCCTGTTAGAGCATTTCAGATGAGGCACTTGGCAGCTTTATGCTGAGCACCACAATCGTGTGCATAAAGATATAAATCAAGTCACCTCCTACCACTTGTACTCTCCTAAGTAATTCTTTTGCAGTAAAAAAACCCAACAAATTATCCTTTCCCTCATGCAAGATGTATCTTATTTTTTTTTTCCACACTGAGGAATGTTTTTCAGCCTGATCTCTCCCCACAAAAGCTCCAGTAGTAAGGATTCTCTTTGGATTGGAGTTAAACAGGACACTGCGCTCAGGTGCACACACAATACCCCGTTTCAGACTGGGTTGGGGACCAAGAAAGAAAAAAAAAGGTCTGAATACAAAACTGCCAGAAACCCAAACCCTGACAATCTCCCTGAAGAAACCGAAAGCTGGAAGAGACAGATTTTGGGTGTTGTTGAGATTTCTTTCTGTAGAAAATGGTGAAGAAAACTTGTGCTGCGTTTTTTTAGGGTGTGAAACCCAAACCTAAAGAGGGGATTTAGGAAAACACAAATAACTGTCTTCAAAGCAGCTCCTAAGAAGGGAAACACATGGTTTATGCCAAGAGTTCAGCTGCTTCAGATGAGTTTATTCACGATTGCACTTGGCCATGTGGCTGCTGTTGGGACATTGTCTGGCAACAGTGGCATTTGTCAAGAGCAGCAGCATTTTTAGGAGCAGAGAATGAAGTCTTGTGATCTTAAAATTCCCCCCTCTAGACTGAAGATTCACCCAAGAATTCCTAATTTTTCCTTTCTTTGTCCGATGTTTCCTCCTCAGATCTTATTCGCCATTTTTTGAGTTTTTTTTCACATCACCCGAAATAAATGAAAACTTTCCTGTTGTGAAATTAAAGAGTTAAATATTTTCACATTGCTGCAGTTTTTTTTTTTTTGTTTTTTTTTTTTTGTTTTTTTTGGTTTGGTTTGGGGTTTTTTTTTTTTTTTTTTTTTTTTT
>NW_016690527.1:120079-142790 GCF_001604755.1 Lepidothrix coronata | reverse complement strand
TTTTTTTTTGTCTATTCTTCCACTTCCTTTTCCTCTTCTCTTTAATTTCCTCTTCCCCTCCCTCTTCCCCTTAATTTCATCTTCTGCTTCCTCTTCCTCTGAATTTCCTCTTCCTCTTCCCCTTCCTCCCCTTAATTTAATATTCCTCTTCCCCTTCTCCTGTCTTTCCCCTTCCTCTTCACTTTTCATCTTCCCCTTCCTTTTTCTTTCCCTTTCCCTGCTGAACGTGCAGCTGAGCAAGAGATGATCTGTCATATGAGGTGGTTTTTATTCTGCAAGGAGTTAAAATTCTCCAAAAAAACCATGTAAGAAGGGGAGCAGGAGATAATTTCTGGAGCAGAATTTGATAATTTTCTTCCTTCACTTTCTCCTCAAAAACATCACACGTTTTCCTGGCACTCAAGCTGGAAAACTTTTGATAAATATTTCTGGGGCTTTCTTCCCCTTCCACTTTCCCTTGATGATCTGGTCCTGGAAATATTCGATATGTTGCATTGGCAATCTGGGCTCAGTGATCCAGCTGGGACTAGTTACACAAATCCCACCACATCACTGCCATGCCCTGCTTGGATGGCTTGGAGAACACGTGGAAGCTCTGAATTTGTCCCTGGGGTCTTCAGTGCAGCTGAGAAGCCCCAAGCTCCTGTGCCCACATGCTGTGGTGGCAGTGCCCTGCTGGGAGGGGACACCAAATCCTGGGTCCTGAGCAAGCTCTTGGCTCATTTTTGTTAAAAACCTTTGTTTCTGAGAACTGTCTTTGGCTGAGACAGAGCAGGTCCCTGCAAGATGCTCGTGCTGCTGCAGGGTCAGCCTTGCCATCCTCCTGTTTGCCGTGGGGTTGTGAGGGATCAGAGAATTATGGAGTGATTTGGGTTGGAAGGGACCTCAAAGATCATCCAGTCCCACTCCTTGCCATGGGCAGGGACATCTTCCACCAGACCAGGTTGCTCCAAGCCTCGTCCAACCTGGCCTTGGACACTTCCAGGGATCCAGAGGCAGCCACAGCTTCTCTGGGCAACCTGGGCCAGGGCCTCCCCACCCTCACAGGCAGAAATTCCTTCCCAAAATCCCATCTAACCCTACTCTCTGTCAGTTTGAAGCTATTCCCCCTTATCTTACCCTTCCAGGTCCTTGTCCAAAGTCCTTCTCCAGCTCTCTTGGAGCCCCTTTAGGCCCTGGAAGGGGCTCTCAGGTCTCCCTGGAGCCTTCTCCTCTCCAGGTGAACACCCCCAGCTCTCCCAGCCTGGCTCCATGGCAGAGTTGCTCCAGCCCTGGGATCAGCTTAGTGGCCTCCTCTGAACTCACTCCAACAAATCCACGTTTTTCTTGTGTTGGGATGAGGTCTCATCCTCTAGGGAGGATTTTGGGAACACTCTCACAGCTGTGGTGCCCCAACCCAGCTTTCCTGGCAGGGATGTCCAAGTCACCTGACACTTGATGAAGCCCTTCCTGACAAGCATCTGCTGAGTCTTTTTATTTGAAGAATGATTTCATTTGCTTTTAACAAACTTTAGCCTGGGGATGCTGTTTAGGAGAAACACTAATCTAACCCAAATGATACCAAAAGCTGATGCTCACAGGCCATTAAAAGGAACAACAAACCAGCCATTAGCTGGTGGTAACCAGTGATTAAGAAAATCTTGCACAACTCACTGCCAAGTGAATTATTCAGTGCTCATTTCTGTGCTTCTTAAACTTGGGAAGATATAAAAAGAATATAAGCTTAATTCAAACAATAGTAACTTTTTTGGTTGCAGAATTTTACCAAATCACCTTTATTTTATTTTTTTTCCTAGCATGCAAACATCTGGAAACACAGAGGGATGCAAATCAGAAAGACAAAAGAAATTAAGTTGATTTGCTCTGTTAATACAGATTTTGAAATGCTTTTTGAAAATATTTTTTGCTCTTAAAGGTTTAGCAAATAATGAAGTTGAGTCTGTTCTGAATCCTGGGCAAACACCAATATAGTTTTCCACTTTGGTCAAGTTTAAAAGGAAAAAGCCATTACACTTAGGCTTTTACCCTCTTTGCATTCTGCTTTTTGAACCTTTATGTTTGTTTTGAGATTCTCCCATAAGGGACGATTTCAGAAGGTGAAAAACACCCAGAGTGTTCAAAGACCTGTAGTCAGGAGAGCAAAAATCACTTTTCAGGAGTACTTTGCCTGCTTTCACTTCCTGCTCAGGTTCCAAGTCTGGGCTGAGTCATAGAAATCTGAATACATCCCTGCCTGGTGTTCCCATCTAGAGTTTAATTTTCATTTGCTCTGTAATCTGCCTTAGGTGGATGATTGCAAAAATTAGTGGGAAAGCTTCATAAAGGTTTGTTTCTAAGCATGGTTGACTTTCAGCTGAAGTACAAAGTGCTTGATAGGGATCCAGTCATCACCAAAATGCTCCCTTAAATTTGAGCGTGGGCTTATTATAAAAACATGGTAACAGGAGTTAATCTACAAGGTGAGATTAAGTGTTTTTAATCATTTTTTTTCCTCCCCAGCTGCCTACAAAATCCAGGAAACCTTTTTTATACTGTGTTTTCTCCTGCATTGAGACTTGGCAGGCAGGTGTAACTCACTCAGGGCTGCTGTCAGCACACGCTTATTAAATAAGCTGGTGGCTTTCAGAGTCCTAAATTAAGAGGTTTAACAAAACTGGGAGCCACAGATCCTGTGGAAGCTACAAGTACCTGAATCAACAGAGATGTAAAATCAAATCTCAGAATCCCAGAATCACTGAGGTTGGAAAAAAGCTCCCAGCTCATGGAGCCCACCCTGTGCCTGATGCCCACCTTGTCCCCCAGCCCAGAGCACTGAGTGCCATGGCCAGGCCTTCCTGGGACACCTCCAGGGATGGGGACTCCACCACCTCCCTGGGCAGCCCCTGCCAATGTTTAATCCCCTTTTCCACGAAGAAATTCTTTCTGAATGTACATTTCTTCATTTTAATTGTCCCTTGGAAGTAACTGCCTGAGTACCTGAGGTTATACCTTGGAAACCTGGAAATCAACTACAGCTAACAAAGCAAAACACCCCAAAAACAACCTCCAAGAGAGGGGAGATTTCAAATAAATTAATATTTTAACACTGAAAATGTTTGGAGCTCTTTTGTTTGTGTCTGCCCTCCCAAGATGGAAATGATTCCTTGACCCCAACTATGGTATTAGGAGGGCTTGTAGCTGTTCCCCCACTCCCTGCCCACACAAGTCATGTGAAATCCCAACGTGCAAGACACTTGCTGGCTTTTCTGCACCCTTGCAAACCTAAACTTCAACCCATGGCTGTTTAAAGACTCGCAGGGAAAGCTGGCCAGGGAACAATTTGTGCTTCGTGACACCTTCCACTTTCTGCAGGGTTTGTGGCAGCTGCTGAGGTTGTGGAGTTTTAATTCCTCCCTGCAGGAAAACCAGATCCTTAAAAATGTTTCTTACAAAACAGATCTGTGAAAAACATCCTTTTTTTTTTTTTTTGTCTAGACAGGATGAAATTTTTCAGGCTGGTTTCTGCAGTCCTTCTGATGTGACATCCCAGTTCAAAGCCTTAGAAATCTCTTTCCAGTGCTGTTTTTTCCCCGAAACTGGAACCCACCTTGCTGAGCATTTTGGTTCAAATCAAAGAAAAACCACTTTTCAAGATTTGACAGGTTTGACCTCCCAGGGTGCCTGTCCCCTGCTCCCCTATCAAGTGTGAAAACAACCCAAAATTCAGGGACCTAATGGGATGTAGGACCTTCCTCTGCCTCTCCTCAAGCCCATTTTCTTGGAGCACGAGGCCACCTCAGGAAATACAGGCTGAGATAAAGATTTTGTGCAAACTCTGTGGAAAGCACTGAAGTTTTCCACATTTTTGGTGAGCCAACCTGGACCCTAGGAGCCTAAGGAAAAATCTGGGAAGTGAGAGGAGCGAGGCAAACGCTTGATTGAGAGAAGTGCAGAATGGTCCCACAGTTTTCCTGTGCTTTTCCCGTGCCTTTCCCGTGCCTTTCCCACCTCATCTTTAACCAAGCTGTTACCAACACTGAGCTGCTCTGCCTTTTCACGTGAGAAGAACCACGTTGTACCAGGATTTTGAGGAATGGCCAAGACCTGCACGAGGCAGAGCAGTGCTTGGAACACTGTCTTCCACCCGGGAACTGCCCGGCTGTTGTGCCCTACATCAAGACTTGAAGTAACCACTGGGGAGCAAGGGACTGAGGGAAGGAATTTTCTGGGACGAGCAGGGTAATCAGCCAGAGAGCTGAGGTTTATCTGGGTTACCTCTGATATGAGAAGGCACTAATGTGACTATTAAGCACTGAGCAGCCTTTGATCTGTGAGTCACTCCGGATTCTTGGCCCAACGAGGGCACATCTGCTCCTCTTTGATCCACAGGGCAGGCTCTGCTCTCAGGATCTGCTTTCCCCAGGGGTGTGTGGTTGCAATCTGTTCAGTGGACACGAGATAGCTGCCTTAGCACAGGCTGGGAACTTCAGAGAATCCCAGAAGTTTGTTGGCAACAGATGCATTTGTCGATTTAATTTGGGATCAGACAACTGCAGCGTGTGCAGCACATTAGACATGATCTAAAGCAGAAAATTTGTGCTGCTGGATGACACAAGGAGTACAAATCAGTCTCTTTTTTGTGGCACATCTGCTCTTTCAATCCGTTTGGTCCAGGACCTGCGGGCACCTGTCACCTCCCTGGTGACAACAGTCACATAGGTTGACCTGTTCTCTCCTGGCACACACACCCAAAAGGGAATGATCCCACTCTGCTGTGCTCCCTCCTCCATCTCTCCTAGTCCTGTTCACTCTTTTCTCCCCAAAATAGCCCCCTTTGTTTGCTCCTAGGGAAAATATAGCATTAGTGCTAAATAAAGCCCATCCAAATTTGTTCTGTTTGGTCCCATCCTCCTGTGAAGGGGGGGTGGTGCTGAATTAAAGGTTGTTTATTCCCTGAAATAAGCCAGAAGTATTTACTTATTTTTATTGCTTGTACTGCAGTGACTCAATGTATTAGGACAAAATGCTATTTAGAGTAATGAAAGGAATGGATACTTCAGTGACAGCATTGATTTTGATCTAACACAGACTAATATCTGGTGCTGGCACAATGCAAATCACAGCCAAATGAGATTTTCACTTGCTGCAATGGCCAATTATTAAAAAGCAGTGCTCAGTAAGTGCTTTACCATATGGTGATGTGACTGTGCTTCTGTCTGCACTCCACAGGGCCCGTGGAGAACGTGTGAAACCTTCCCCCAGCTCCTTAAACAGACATTTCCTACTTAGACAAGAGCAAGTGAAGCAAGACCAGAGCTCCTGTTTCAAACTTTTGTGTTCTGACTCTGACTCAGGTTGTCCAAGGCCAAAAATTGGGTTTATCTTTCACATGTAACCTGAAGAAGAGAAGACATCAAGGGAGAGGTTGCCCAGAGAACACAATTCCATCACTGGAAGTGTTCAGGTTTAGGGTGGCTTTGAGGAACCTGGTCTAGTGGAGATGTCCCTGTTCATGGGTGGGACTATATGATCTTTGAAGGACTTTTCCAATCCCAACTGTTCTCTTTTCCTTTCCTTTGGATGCTGCTTGATGTGACATTCTCAGCCAAACCTCTCCAACAGTGGTTAACACGCTGTATTTGTAAAAATAAACAAAATTCCTCCACAGGCCCATGTGGAAGTTTGACCTAAAGGTTCCTTCAATTCACTGCCACCTTTGTATGAGCAATTCAAGTGCAGGTGAGACCCAGAGGGCAGTCAGGACTGTGTTCTGTAACTCGTGGAAGGAATTTAAAGGACATAATGTTAACCAGCAATCACATAACCAGTCCTGACTTTTGACTTCCAGTTTCATACTCCAGCTATAAATCATAGAATCACAGACTAGTTTGGGTTGCAAGGGACCTTTAAAGGTCATCTAGTCCAACTTCCCATGCAGTGAGCAGGGACATCTTCAACTAGGTCAGCTTGCTCAGAGCCCCATCCGGCCTGACCTTGAATGTTTCCAGGGATGGGGCATCCACCACCTCTCTGGGAAACCTGTGCCAGCATTTTACCACCCTCACTGTAAAAAATTTCTGCCCTCTATCTAGCCCAAATCCAGTCTCTTTTAGTTTAAAACCATTGCTCTTTGTCCTGTTGCAACAGGCCCTACTAAAATGTTTGTCCTCAAGTGTATTTGAGCTCCTTGTAAGCACGGAAAGGCCAAAATCAGGTTTCCCAGGAGCTTTCTCTTCTCCAGGATGAACCAACCCAGCTCTCTCAGCCTGTCTTTAAAGGAGTCCATACAGAGCAATGATGTACTTGGTGAGAGATTTTTGATTTTTGACTCTTTAGAGACAAGAAGGTACATTTTGAACACCAGTGTTTTCTGAAATCTGGATAAGCCCATACATTGATGTTTTCTGGAGGACTGTGGGAGAAAGTGGAGGGGCTGAAACTCCCAGTGAATTATAGGCACATTCACCCAAGCCTCAGAAATGTCTTGGGTTTAAGGCTGTTAATGTAGAAACTGAAATTTCTGGTAGACTCAAGTTCTGATCAAATCTTTACAACCCCTTTAATCGTGTGTAACAGTCAGCCAGGCTCTTAGGAACAGGCTCACATAAACACACACACACACAAAAAGCCCCAAAAGCAAGTAAGACAGCAAAAGAAAACTATTCTGAGAGTAGAAGAGTGCAGCAATTAAGCAGATGCTTTCCTGAAGCTCCAATCTTAGGGCTTCCTAAAGGAACTAGAAATGAAAGGATGCACCTTCCCCATTTGTAGCAAAACCAGCCTGAGTACCAACCCATTGTGGCTCCCAATGGACCCCTCAGGTTTTAAAAAAAGCTTTTTCAAAAGCACAAATGAACTTCTGTCACGCTCTGCTGCAGGACAGATATTTTACGGATTCAGGTCTCCCAGCCATTGGTGCTTTTTAGGGGAAATCTCTCTTGTGCACAGGGGGTTTTTCTGCCCAGCTGGGGAGCCTTTGGCAAAGGAAAGGGTGGTGATGACTCTGCTGGAGCTGTGCCTGTCCTGCATCTCTGTAACCACGGGCACAAGGCAGCTCTGAGCAGTCTCCTCCTGCCTCTGCAGAGGATTTGCAAACTGCCAGGGAAGGGGGAGCCCTGGATAGACAGAGAGTGAGGAAAACTGGTGTGAGAGGAACACAGAGCTCCTCCAGATGGGAGCACCCTCGGGAGAAACTGTAGAATCATGGAATGGTTTGGGTTGGAAGGGACCTGAAAGATCATCCAGTCCCACCCTCCTGCCATGGGCAGGGACACCCTCCACTAGCCCAGGTTGCTCCAAGCCTCGTCCAACCTGGCCTTGGACACTTCCAGGGATCCAGGGGCAGCCACAGCTTCTCTGGGCAACCTGTGCCAGGGCCTCCCCACCCTCACAGGGAAGAATTTCTTCCCAATATCCCATCTAACCCTACTCTCTGTCAGTTTGAAGCCATTTCCCCTTATCCTGTCACTCCAGGTCCTTGGAAATAGTCTCTCTCTGTCTTTCCTGTTGGGTCCTTCAGGTCCTGGAAGGCCACAATCAGGTCACCCCAAAGCCTTCTCTTTTCCAGGCTGACAAAGCAATTCAGTTTAGATGGTCTATAAGGTCCCTTCCAACTCAAACCATTCTATTATTCTATGATTTTTATGGTTTTATGGTGACTCCATCACTTCCCTGGGCAGCCTGTCTCTGTGCTTGACCACTCTTTCCATCAAGAAATTTTTCCTACCATCTGATCTAAACCTCCCCTATGTGTGCTCAGAGGTAAAAACCAGCCATTTTTCAGTAACTTTTTGGAGTTAATCCTGAATGTGTCTTGCTTGGTGATATCAGGGGAGTTTTTAGTTGTGCTAAAAAGTGACTTTCACCAGCTGTTCTCAGCCTTCCTTGCTGAGGTGCTGACTCAGCTCCTTATTGCTGCCTGATATCCTGATTTCTGTAACCTGCTCCTGATCCCTTTCTTTGCCTTGGGACTGGGCTGCACTGCACAGATTCCACAAGTCATCCCTCCCAGACTGCAGGAAGTGTTTGTTGGATAACACAACCCCATCCTTTGCTTCCCCCACATCTTTCCCTGTGAAAGACATATTCTCTTCTTTTGTGTCCAGATCTGCCTGCATACTCTTTGATTGCCAAAAACTTCCCTGCATTCAGTGGTTTGATCACTTCCCAGATGTTTATTTGCATCTACATGTACACCCCAGAACTCCTCCCCCCCACAGACTTTTGTAAAAACATATAAATATTTGAGACAGAAAAAAACCTGAATGTAATTTCCCTGCTTTTGTTATTTTTAAGGAGTGCTTCAAATATTGCAGTGGGGGATGGGGGAGGAAAAACAAAACCCTGCAGAACCCACACTGGGATGGAGCTTTATTACTTGTGCATTAAAAGAAAAGGACTGTATTGCTACTTCAAAAGGAGCTCAGTGTTATGTTCCTTCAGCATGTGGAGGGGTTGTTTGATACAGACTTGATTAGGATTCTCCTGGGATCTATTCCACATCCTGCCCATTTGTTTCCCTGGATGTTGTACGTGATGCCCCTCCCTCCCCTCTGGCAAAGGTTCTTTGCCCTCAGCCTGAGCTGCTCTACAGGGCCTGGTGTGTGATGGGGGATTACAGAGCCCATTCCAAGCAGTGGATGGCTCCTGCAGGGAAAAAATGCAGCCTGCAGACACCTTCTCTCCCAGCCTGACACCAGAGGAAGCGTCCCCCTTATCCCCCAGCACTCCCAAATGTGCTGTCAGGCACATCTTCTGCCTCAAGTGCTGGGTTTGAAAGCTGAGGCAGGTGCAAGGCAGGATGAGATGCACGGGCGAGTGAGGAGCTGTGGGTACACGTGGGTACCAAAAGAGACACTTCAGCAAAAAAGCTGGATTTCTATTCTGGGAGGTTAGTGGCTTTTTTGTGTCTCCTCCCTTCTGAGATGGTGCTCAGATGTGTTTGTTCATAATCTTCTGGACTTGCATAGAAAGCAGAGTGAGGAACAGGAAGAAATTATGGGGCTGCCAAGGCTCGGAGCCATAAAAGAAGCCTAAACAAGAAAGGAGTGACTTATTTTTAACATTTCCTGAAGTTCCACTCACGTGGGAGGTAAGGTGAGTCCACATTGCCTGTGGAAGGTAATTACATCTTCTAATAGATCAACTCATATAATTGAGGTCAAAATCAACCAAACAAACATGCTTACAGGCAGAAACACTCCCTTTTAGTTTGGCAAGAGAGTGTAGGAGGAATACATTAGCAAAGTAATAACCTCTCTACAGGGGTAAGTGGATGAAAAATTCTTGCAAGTGTTATACAGAACCTTTGGTCTCTTCTGGCCTTAAAAGCTGTTGGGAAAGTAGGAAAAAAAATCCACTTTCCAGCACAGAATAGTCTGTATTTCTTGCTGATGTGAAGGATGGGTTTTTTGGGAAGGGTGAGAACAAGAGAGCTGTAGCATGACTTGCACAGCACACGTGCTTTCAACTGGTCTTATTGTAAAAAAAGATCCCTCTTTCTTTCCCCTTGACCCCACTGGGGCTGCCCCCAGTCCCTACCAGTGCCTGTAAAATCACACAGTTCTCTCCCTTTTCCAGTTTTGTTTATTTTGCCTTTTTTTTTTTTCCCCCAGGATTGTTGGGGAGTTTCCTTTAATGGAAGAAGGTGGGTGTCTCTGAAGTTGTTTTACTTATATGGTGTGACTCACATGAAGCTTCTAACTCTGTTCTTGCCTTTGCTGTCCTTTTTACCAGTCCTCAGTTGCCTGTTTAAAGTGCAATAGTACAAGGAGGACCCTGCATGGGCCTGTAAAATACAAGAACACAGCCTGTGAAAATTGTTTTATGAGGGAAGAGGAGAGGGATGGGGTGACTTCTGCAGGCTCTTCATGTGTTGTAGCTCTTGCTTTCGGCAAAAGAACTACAGTTGTTCAAGCCTTAGTTTAGTCTCATTGCTTCAATATACAGCTGGTGAAGGAGGGGATGTCTATGCTCTGGTGTGGTTTTGCCATGTGATTTTTTCTCCTATGAATTGCTGGCCACCTGATGGCACATGGCATTATCCTTGTGATTCTCGAGATGTTCTTGGTAGGCAAATATTGAAAGACCAGGTTATGCAGAGCAGAGTCATGTTCAAATGTATCCTGACTGGCTTTGGAACCTGATTTCAGACTGCCTGTGTCTGCAGTGCAGAAATAGGTGTCACCATAAGTACATCTTCAGCTTTTTGCTTTTCCTCACTACAGCTTCTTGGATTTTGTATGGATGCCACAGCCACTGTGCCTGATCAGGCTGGATTGGTGAGCTGAGGCCAACTGTGGGAGGTTCCACCAGGCAAAGTCTTGCACTTGAGTCACACCAACCCTCTGGAACTCCAGGCTGGGACAGAAGGGGCTGGAAAGATGGGAAAGGCCCCGGGGGTGCTGGTGACAGAGGCTGGACACGAGCCCGGGTGTGCCCAGGGGGAAAAAAGGCCAATGGAACCTGGTTTGGATCAGGGATAGTGTGGGCACAACCCCAGGGCAGGGATTGTCCCCTGTGCTGGCACTGCTGGGGGACCTCCAGGGCTGTGTCCAGGTCTGGAACCTCGTGGAAGAGAGATCTGGAGGGGCTGGAGCGTGTGCAGGGAAGGGAACGGAGCTGGGGAAGGGGCTGGAGCAGCAGGAGGGGCTGAGGGAGCTGGGGGGGCTCAGCCTGGAGAAAAGGAGGCTCAGGGGGGACCTTCTGGCTCTGCAAGTCCCTGACAGGAGGGGGGAGCCGGGGGGGATCGGGCTCTGCTGCCAGGGAACAAGGGACAGGAGGAGAGGTAGTGACCTCAAGCTGTGCCAGGAGGGGTTTAGTTTGGATATTAGGAAAAATTGCTTCACCTAAAGGGTGGTCAAGCACTGGCACAGCCACCCAGGGCAGTGCTGGAGTCCCCATCCCTGGAGGGATTTATAAGAGGTGTAGATGTGGGACCTGGGGACATGACTTAGTTGTTTACCTGGCAGTGCTGGGTTAATGGTTGGACTTGACAAACTTAAAGTTCTTTTTCCAAGCTAAATCATTCTGTGCTCAGAGTTCAGTGTCAGCAGGTCATTTGTGTGGTCAAAGGTGAGATTTCAGCACCCTCTGGGGGTGATTTGGCCCGTGTGATGGATAACCTTTCCATGTGCTGTGTCCTTTCCTTTGCCTGTGAAAGGTGGCCGTGCTTCTAACACCCCCCTCTCTGGTGGGTACCTAAAGCTGGGTATGATGAAAACAGGTCTAAGCCTGGTTTTAGATCCACACTGCCTAAGTAGAGTGATCTCCCTTCCTTCCACTCCATCCTGCCTTGTTGAATTCTGCAGGGGTTGGTGCAGGGGCCAACACGAACAGAACAAGTTGCAGACTCACCACCCAAATTATTCTTATTATAGGGAGGAAAAAGATATTAAGAGGGAGGAGGCAAGAGGATGCAAAACCCACATGATTTTAGTTAATGTAACCAACTATTTCAGAATATAATTGAACCATTAAATGGACCTGGGTGTTAATTGAGAGAGGGATATTATTTGGTAATATAATTATCTACTGCCATTTCTCTTTCTGCTGTCATGCATTCAAGCCTGGCTCAATTATCTATTGTTCCACATAGTCTATTACTAAGGTCAGGCTCTGCAACACAGTGCAAATTTCTGTCAGCTTTCCTTTGTCTTACTGTGGTTCTGCAGCAAAGCTCATGAGAAAGTCAGTAATTCTGTCTGCTGAGCTGTGGGTAAATGATCTGCAACAAAAAGAGGGCAAAACCACACTGAATAATAAGAATAAACCAAAATACTGCCTATTTTCTGGTCAAGTGAGCACTATTGCTATTTGTGCACTGAATGAGACAGGACCCATGGAAACAAGAAATGGTGTCAGTGTGTAATTAATCGCTCTTCCATAATTTATGTGCTCAAGCAGGTGGGAAGGTGAAGTTTTCCTGTACCTTCTGAATACACACTTTTCTTAATTCCTCTTCTTTTCTCCCTGCCACATCCAGTAAAATGCTCTGCCTGAAGCTGACCCCCAGCATGGAACATTTTCGGCCCAAGCAGTTATTGTGATGGGAGTTAAAACAAGCTAAAAATGTTGCTGTAATGGGAGTTAAAGGTACTTTTAACAATAGGTGATGCAGCTGGGCACTTCAGTTAGGTTAATTTGGCCACATTTAAATCCACTGTGAAGATGAACAGGTGTTCCCAAGTCCTTCCTAAGAGGAAACTAGATTAGGGCTCAGGACAGGCAGCCCTAATACTTGCTTGTCCCCAGAAAATGGAATGTCACAAGCAGCAATGGCACATTTTCTCCCTCTTTTAGCCTGAAGAAATGTGTAATAGCAGAGGGTAGAAAAATCAGGCTGTAAACAGAACTGCAGAATGTTTTGGCCTGTGTGTTTTCTGGGACTACAAGCTGGGAAATGCCGGGGTGAAGGTTTCAGCTCTCACGGCACCCTGAGCTGCCTGTCAACCTGCTGGCCTGGAGCAGCCTCTGAGCAGAGGGAAAACAGCCCAGGAGGAGCTGCTGCAGGTGAACAGAAATGCTGGAGGCTGACAGAGGAGAATCCACGAGGATTCTGCTCAGAGGGTAATGCAGGTTGGGCTCAGTTTTCCTGCTCCACCGGAATTTCACTCGAGTTACACTTCAACAATATTCAAAGCCCCAGTGCTAATGATGAACATCCATTCTAGTATCTCCATAGATCTTAAAACTCAACTATTTCAAAATACGAACAAATCACCAAGTTAAGTTGGAAATTCCAAGTTCCATGTCTATTCTGTGCTCTGAGGCAAACTGATCCCAAATTTTCCTTCGTGATCCGTGGAGCTGCCTTTGGCAGGGAAGAGCTGAGCATGGATTCCTATAAACCAGGTCTTCTGGAATTGTGATGAGCTCTCTTACAGAGGGGAAAGGCTCTGTGGTGTAGCTGACTTTCCTAACAACACTCCCAGGAGTGTTTTACCATTCAGTTTATTCGGAGGCAGGATTAACATTCTAAAAACTGTTGTTCTGAACCATAATGAGCTCAATCCAGACAATGTGCAAAAGGCAGAAATCAAATCTTCAAAGATATCACCCCCAGAGTACTTGAAGGAACAGTCCCACTGCATTTATTCTCAAGGTGCCTACTGAAAACAAAGCCAGCAGATTAATGGGTAAGTTTGCCATTAGCTTTGCATTTTGTTCTATTTACTTGTGGATTAATAGGTTTTGTCAGGTATGAATTATTTTGAAGTAAGAAAAGGATTTTTTTGATGTGCATGGTGTGATTGATGTGTAAATACTGCCAATATGCAGGAAATTCAGGAGGAAGGATGAAGGGAACAACTCTAGGTGATGGGAGATTGAATTAGAATACAATCAGAGGATGTGAGCTTTCTCTTCTCCTGCAGGAATGGGAGATGGAGATAATAAAGGTATTGTTACCTGTGCTGAATTAATTTAATATTCCTAATTAGGGAGAATGGTGAGATGCTAGAAAATTCCTAATGTTGCTCCATATATTTCCTTGCCATTTTCCTATCAAAATAACTCCATTTAGTATGATAAAACCACTGCAAATTTATTTGCCTTGCTGGCTTCCTTTGCTCCTTTGGGCTTCCCTGAGCTCCTTCTTTCTCCATCATTTTGAGACTTTAAACAGTATTTAATCAATGTGTGATAACACCCAGGGCTTCATTAGTGTCACTTGGCTCTCCCAATGGTTGTTCTTTTATAATGAAGCAGCTCAAATTAAATCACCTTTTCGAAGTGTGAAAGGGATCCGAGCTGCTCCTGTGCTTCCAGGCTTCCCGTGGTGAGTGTGGTCTCCTGGCTGCATCCTGGTGGGATATTTGCACTGCCCTTGGTCACTTTTGGGGTTCTCCACAGGTCAAAGGACATGTAGGTGGCAGAAAATGAAAAGGAAAGTGTTCTGGTCCAAAACTGGGAAGATGCAGAGCAATTTGCTTTTCTTAGGAAAAGGGAGTCTTCCCTGTTTAACAAAGAAAAAGGGGAGAAAAGAAGCTGCATCTTCTTCAGGGAAGCTCCATCTCAGAGCATGATGTGGCTTTTTGCCAACAGGTTGGTTTAGGTCAGTTATTCCTGCATGCAGAGGGTGTGTAGCTCTTGCTCTCCCTTTTAAATCCACCCTGCTCACATGGAATTTAGCACAAGGATTAGTCAAGGTCACAGAGTTCCTTCAGGGACTATTTTCTTCCTGAGCTGCTCCTCAGGAAAGTAAGGGAAGGGGCAAAGCAAGAACTTTTTCCCTATTTAGCAGCTGCATGATCACAGGAATCTGTGGTAGTGAAAGAGAAAATGAAGGGGAGTCAAGCAACAATTTGCTTTCCTGCAGGTCCTTCTGGTACCTGGGTGGAAGATTGTCCTAAGGATGTGGACAAATAAGGGAAGAAAGCCTGGAAGGCCTTGGGAAGAAAGTGGGGAGCAGATGATCAAAGGGTTGGATGATCTTGGAGGTCTTTTCCAGCCTTGATGATTCTGTGTGATTCAGACTGAAAAATTCCCTGCTGATAAGGAAGCAGTATTTTGATACACTCAACTTCTGATAAAGCAGTATTTTGAATTTTATAGATGTGTGAATGTTCCTGGTCAGGAAAGGTTGTTCTGCTGACTTGATGCTTCTGCCACCAATGAGGAGTTGCCATTGATGGTTCCTATTTCACAGAATCCCAGAATGGTTTGGGTGGGAAGAGACCTGAAAGCCCATCCAGTCCCACCCCCTGTCATGGGCAGGGACATCTCCCACTAGACCAGGTTGCTCCAAGCCCTGTCCAACCTGGCCTTGGACACTTCCAGGGATCCAGGGGCAGCCACAGCTTCTCTGGGCAACCTGGGCCAGGGCCTCCCCACCCTCACAGGGAAGAATTTTTCCCAATATCCAACCTAACCCTACTCTCTGTCATTTTGAAGCCTTTCCCCGTTGTCCTATCACTCCATGCCTTTATGAAAAGTCCCTCTCCATGTTTTTTGTGGCTCCCTTTAGGTACTGGAAATCTGCTACAAGGTCTCAGAGTTCCTCTCATTTCTCCCTTTCACCCTGTTCCGTCTTTCTGCTGCAGACAGGAAGGTCACAGCCAAGTGCCAGGCAACCCAAAAAAATCTGCATTTCATCCTGGTGCTCCCAAATATCAAGTGAGAGGGAAAAAAGAAACCTTAACACTTAAGGGCAAGTTTCTGAATTCCCTCTTTGTACCCGTCACTGAAGTGCACATCAAAACCAAGTTACTATTTCTTTAATGAGGTTTTGGTTTTGTGTTATTTTGACAGATCATCATCATCTTGGTGGATTATATAGGAATTTGGATGTTTGTTTTACTTGTTTCTGAGGATGGAAATTTAATTGCAAGAGTTTTGTTCTTGAGAAGTTTCTGTGTCAATGTGACTTTCCAGTGTTTCATTGTGGTGACAATTTTCGAAATATATTTTTGTTTGACTATCAAAAGAAGCACTTTTGTTAAGAACAATGAGAGCAAAGCTTTTCTGTGCACTGAAAACCCCTGCCAGTAGCACAGCAAACAGGGTCTGGTGTGCCATGGCTTGCTGTGCAGTTGTTTATTTTTATAAATAATTTTTATATATCGAATAGTTAAGGTTAGAGAAGACCTCCAAGATGATTGGGTCCAACCTTTAAACAGGAGAATTTTGAGGTATTTCCTTTGACCATCAAGTGAAAGGAGCTGAAGATGTGAGGTGAAGGAATCTTGGCCTGCTCTAGATGGATTTAATGGATGGATCTACTGCATTGTCTTGAGAGACGGCGCAGAAGGAAGAAATCTTTGAGGCTTAGGGGACTTCAGCTCCACATCGTGAAAAAGTCATCTCTGCCCTTACAAACTCTCCCAGCCCTTGCAGAGCAGCCAGAAACGTGCACTGCTGCACCCAACACACCCATGTGGGTTATTTATCACCCAGCCAGGGCTCTGGGCAGCTTAGATCGCATTGCAGAAATCATTTTGATGCTGCTCAGATGTCTGAGATCATGACTGATGCCTGGGGAAGGTAAGAAAATTTGCTTGATATTCCATGACACAAGGAACAGCTTTTGATCACTTGGAGGAAAACGAGGAGGGAGAAAGGAGGGAGCAAGGAGGGAATGTGAATAATTAAAGCCACTTGACTAATGCCTTCCTGTAGTTTCGAGCTGCTAAGTCTGATATAGCTGTTTAATTTCAGAGGCAACCGAATTAAGTCTCCTATTTGTAGAGCAGAGCTTGGAATCAACAAGACAACAGCTCGCAAGAGCAAAATGACTGATTTTTCTCCCAGGTCAGCACTTAGCACTCTCAGAGTTAAACATTTGCTGGAGATTATTCTTATAAATCATTTAGAGCCTCAGTTCTCTAGTAATCCTGAAGCAGAAGAAATGGAAGCCCTTTCGTTGCACTGAACAATTCAGACTTAGGACTCTCAGGGGGGAAAGAAGGTTTTCTTCCTGCAAGAAGCCAGAATCTGCACCAGAGAGGCTTTGGACTGATTTTGTAACCACACTCAGTCTTTGGACATGGTTTACTTCCTCTCCAGGAATGGGACAAGGGATGACAAAGAAGGGAGTTCAGACCCTGGGGCTCCACTCCTGCTCTGTACTCTTGCTTTCTGCTCTGCTGTGGTGCCATGACTGGGAATATAGAAATTATGTGTAGGATGTGAATGGAAGGAACTGAGTGAAGGTAAAAGGAAAAAATAAATCCCTGGGAATAGATATGTCTTGTTTTCAGCACAGGAAGGACATGGAGCTGTTGGAAATAGTCTTAAGGAGGTACCAAGAGGATCAGAGGGATGGAGCAGCTCTGCTGGGAGGAAAGGCTGGGAGAGCTGGGATTGTTCAGCCTGGAGAAGAGAAGCTTTGGGGTGACCTGATTGTGGCCTTGAAGGGAGCTCCAAGAAAGATGGAGAGAGGCTATTTCCAAGGGCCTGGAGTGACAGGATAAGGGGAAATGGCTTCAAAGTGATAGAAAGCAGGGTTAGATGGGATATTAGGAAGAAATTGTTCCCTGTGAGGGTGGTGAGATCCTGGCCCAGGTTGCCCAGAGAAGCTGTGGCTGCCCCTGGATCCCTGGAAGTGTCCAAGGCCAGGTTGGACGGGGCTTGGAGCAACCTGGTCTGGTGGAAGGTGTCCTTGCCCTTGGCAGGGGGTGGGACTGAATGAGCTTTCAGGTCCTTCTCAAACCACTCTGTGATTCTTCCCTCTGCACCTCTCCCAGGCTGTAACATGTCATTCAAAATGGGGAAACATTTACCCACAAGAACTGCTTTGAGGTGCTCCAACAGCTGACTGATTCTGCAAATATCCCCATTCCAACAGCTCCCCTTTTGAGAGCAGGGCAATAACTTGGCCAGAAGACTATTTCCCTGGGCTGGTAAGGCAAACAAATTTGTCTCCAGTCACTCAATGGACAATCCTCTTTGCCTTTTTCAGCTTGAAAAATTGATTATATTCTCCTGGCTTCAGCTCTTCGGTTTGTTTTCGCTCCCTGAAGGACCTGTGAGACTCTGAGTGAGCTCCATGGTCTGGCACTGATATGACTGATGCAAAGAATGAGCCAACCATCCTCTCCTGGTTTAAGAACCTTCTTGATCCTCTTAAACTTGGGGAATCCAAGAGAGAGTGCTTCTCTTCCGATAATAAATATTGTGAGGATGTAGAGGATGGTCTTTCATCTTTTACTGGTGATCAGTGGAGGGAGGAGGAGTCCTTTTAGGCTCAAGGTTGCCCCAGAAACAGGGCCATTTCCTCATGGGGTGGTTTCCCTTCCCTTGAATAAGAACAGCCCTTCCCAAACAGCTGATCAGCCCAAAAATCAGCACCTTTTTCTTTGGCCCAGCCCTTTGTTGTTTTTTTTTTGCCTCATTGAACAAACCTTCCTTCAGGCTCGGGCACTAAAGGAAAGACTTTACTGCAACAAATGTTCTGCCCACTTACCCAGCTCTCTCATGGACCTCAGGCCGAGCTCATGTGCCCAGAAATCAACCATTTCACCTTTCATTCACTAAATGTGCCTCTTGCTTTAGCATGAAGTGGCTGGTGACAAACATGAACTCCGTGCTGAAATCCCAGTGTAACCGAAATACGGCGATGGCTGCAAAATACACTTTTCTTCTGTGTCAAAAGGGGAAGATAATTTAAGCCATCAGTGTTGCCCCTCAGTCCTGTGTCTTCTCCCTTTCCCCTGGGAACTCTGCATCAGGCTGTGATGCAACCTGTGTTATTCCAGTTGAATCCCTGGCTGTGTGAGTGAAGACAGCCATGTCCTGATTCAATGTGTGTCACCCAAAGGATGTCACATTGCATCCCTTCCCCGAAACACTTAGAGTTACAAAGAAGTTCTGATGTGTTTTCACATGAAAGAAGCCAACCCTAATGACTGCTGAAGGATTCAGCCAGCGGGCTGCAAAACCCTTAAAGGATTTTTTTTTGTTTTGTTTTTAAAGGGCTCTTCAGAACAAGACTCCTGGGAAAACGCCACACCCGGGTCTTCCTTGGCTCATGGTGTGGAGTCAGAGCAGCTGCTGCATTTCCTTCTGCATTATTTAGGTGAGCTCTCAGCACAAACCTTTCCTCAGGAGTCTCTTCCTTTATGTACAGGGGAAAGTTGGGTATTAATTGGAACAGAAATCCTATCTTGCTGTGAAGCAAACCCCATCCTGCAGGATGTGGCGCATTGCATTCGAAAAGCATCCAAGTAACCAAAAAAGCTTTAAACATAAGTATTTTTCAGAGGTTTTTAAAGCCTGTTCTCATGCTACATTCCATTTTCAGCAGCACTAGAAGATGACACATTGTGAAGATCCCGTGGGCTGAGTGCACTACACTCCACAGGCTCTTTGTCCCACCACTGCATTCCTGTTTCCTACAAGAGTTGGGATTTCCCTCACAGGGCTTCCCTTGCACTCTGGCTGGTCTCCAGCCAGCCACTGTAGAGGCCAGTGGATTTATGCACTGGTTTGGACTGGGAGAGAGTTAATTTTCCTCATAGCAGTTTGTGTGGTGCTGTATTTGGGATTTGGGATTAACACAGTGCTATTGATATTTTAGCTGTTCCTGAACAGCAACAAGGTCTGTATTTTGAATACTTCCAAGACCTTTAGAATCAAACTTCATGTTTCAAGGTTTTGGAGGTAACTTACTAAAAGATATTATTTCCCCTCAACAGTACACTAGATATAACTACTTGATTCTTTGATTATTATTATTATTATTTATTTATTTTTTATTTTCCCACACGCAGCTTCTTTTTCTGTCGCCAAAAAAAAAGGTGCCTGGACAAGTCTGAATGTCCTACTTAGGAAGCTGTAAACTATAAGGCTTTTTTTGTTTGTTTGTTTGTTCACACTTTTCATCATTTTCTGGGTTTGATTTGGAAGGATAAGATGATTTTTGGAAGCTTTTTTAGCTGTAAGGGTGACAGAGATTAAAGCAAACCTCAGATTCACCAGCTTGGATGTCATTCTTAGTAGGCAGTGGAGGGAGAGGATCTTCTCCAGAGCTTCCTAATCCAAAATGGACACTTATAGAAACTTATAGAAAAGCTTGGAAGAGAAGCTTTCTGAGACAGCCCTGGAAGTCAGGTGGTGTCACTGCTTATTTTAATGTTACATAAAATTCCCCCTGGACTATGTTGGGCAAAGGAAAACAGCTTATAAACGTCAAAAACTGGCTAAAATTAAACTGCTTAGTAAGAAACACGGCTGGATTTCCCAACCAGTCAGTGTTTGATGGTGCTGCAGTAAAGTTTTCTCTTTTGTCCATATTTTATGGAGGCAGGGAAACGGGAAGAATCGATTCTTGTAAAGGGACGAGGGGTCTAAGGGGCTACAGATTCAATTCTCACTTGCTGGCTCTTGTATGAAGCTGGGTAAGAGTTTGCTCCTTTCCTGCAGCAATTCCCAATGACTGATCTCCAGTCTGAGCTCCCATGTCCCCATTGCAGTGGTTGTAGGTGAATATGGGAATATTTCAGATCAAAATACGGCCTGGAAAACCACAAGGACCGTACGTGGAAGGAAGATGGAATAAATGCCCGAGCACATTTTAGCTCCAAAATGCAGATTAATAAAAGTGCCTTCTTGATGACACAATCCAAATGACATTTAATGAGAGATGGGGTATTTTCAAGTGGAAGGCTTGGAAAGGATCTCAGTGACAGTTATGAAAACAAGACACCAAAAACCCCCCCTGCAAATTCCTGCTTTGCATCTGAGTATCAGATGACACTAAAAATAAATGAAGATAAACTACCTCCCGAAGGAATAATTGCATTTTGGGAGGTGAACAAAGGAAGAAAGAGACCTAATGGTTATAGGAGATAGTTTGGGGTTTTATTACTTGATTTTACATTGTTTGTTTGTTTTTTTAACCGGCAGGAAAGGAGCTGAAAAGTGTCACAAAAATGACACACCACAAAACCCCCTCACGAAATGTGATGGCTGCGTTTTGTTTCTAAGGACTGAATCATTCTCAGTGTTTCAGTAATAACCAGCAGATAAAGACTCCCAGGGACCCGAGGTCTTCTTAATATCTCCTGTCAGGGAAATTTGGGGAAATTTGCCAGGCTTTTTCTGGCTATTCCTTCAGGGGGAGCAGATTTCAGGCGTTTGTTTTTTGTTTCTAGCTCTGTGTTATCCAGCTGGGGAAAAAAATTCATGTCTGTCTGTCCAGGTATATCTATACTTGCATCTATTTGTTTGTGTGCATTTTTCCCAGTAAAAACATGCTGTGAACTCAGCATTTTGGAACACCGAAATAAAATAAACATCATGTGTTAATATTACTACTAATGACAAGAGCATATGCTGTATTTTACGTCCATTTTATCAGGATCAGTGGGTTCTTTGGGGTATTTGAAGCTGTATCTTTTTAGTTCAGATTTATCTGCATTTCATGGCCACCAATTCCATTGCTGAGGTTGCTCTGCCAGATATAATATGCAGTTTAATTTGGATTTCTTCTTGTCTATGCCTTGGTGCTGCTGTGGCCCTCCTGGAGACTGGTACCTCTGCTTGTGTGAGCGATAGATTTCCCGCAGCTGCCAAAAAACCAGTTTCATCTAGAAGAAGTAAAACCTCTGCTTTCTCCCCCACCAGAAATGTTTCTTGCTGTGAGCTGGCACCAACAGACAACCCTGGGATATTAAAACACCCCGTTCTAGCGCTGTAAAATAAGGGAGGTTGGGCTGTTTGCATCCACGTTGAGAGGGAAAGAGGGAAATTCTGGATATTCCCAACATCAGGTTGTCAGTGAGTGCCAGCTGACATGGAGCTGTGCCGTCTGCACCCCAAGCCTTAGTGATGCTCCTGAGTTGCCTTCAGAATCCTTGCTCCCTGCAAAGGAATTTGCAGCACACTAAAAACCCCTCCCAGTGCCTAAGCAGTCTTTGGGAATTCAATGGAAGAATCACTCCAAGGCATTTTTCAGGCAGTTACTGAAGCATCTCCTTCGAGTTTGCTGCTCCCTGAGTAGTTAAAGGCACTTTGGCACATCCCTGAGGGCCCTTTTTGGCACAAATACTGAGTCCTGCACCTCTGACCTGAGAGGATCTGTCAGGCCTGGGAAGTGCCTTGGACTCTCTCCCTGTGCCAGGAAGATGCTCTGGAGCTTCCTTTTCCTTTACCCTTCTGCTTCAGAGCTCTGCTTGCAAATAAGCATAGAAACACTCCTGATTGGAATATTTCACAGAATCATAGAATGGTTTGGCTTGGAAGGGACCTTAAAGCTCATTTAGTTCCAACCCCTGCCATGGACACTTTCCACTAGACCAGGTTGCTCCAAGCCCTGTCCAACCTTAAAAACTTCCAGGGACGTGGCAGCCACAGCTTCTCTGGGAATTCGAACTGAGCAAGGCAGGGTTAGAGGGATATTGGGAAGAAATTCCTGGCTGTGAGGGTGGGGAGGCCCTGGCCCAGGTTTCCCAGAGAAGCTGTGGCTGCCCCTGGATCCCTGGAAGTGTCCAAGGCCAGGCCTGGGAGGTGCCTTGGACTCAGCTGGTCCAGTGGAGATCAACCAAAGGAAGAATTGGTGTGCATGCACTAATCGTGAAAAGCAAAATCAAGCTTCTGAACTGTTTTGTGTTTACTGGTGTGTTCCAGAGGCCAAATGGTCTCCAGGCTGTTTGCAATCCAGTGGAGGAGTGAACATCCCCGAATTCCAAACAGCACGTGGACTGCAGCACCTGCTGAACCAGATTTTGCACGAGAAAAGCAGTTTTACTTGTCAACCTGAAAGAAATAATTTGCTACTGGGTGATACACATGGAGAAGGCACCATTTTAATGGGCTTAATTCAATTCCACCAGCTCCCTACTCCTACTCCATCTTCCCAAACTAGATGAAGGTAAAACAGCAGCACATTCCTTGCTTGTGAGTGGAATAACAGGATTAGGATCAGGTGATTAATACTCTCTTGGTTTCCTGTGCAGGGTGTGTGTAGGAGACAAGGTTTCCTCGCAGGCTAACTGGAATATTTACCCTATTTTAAGAGCCAGCAACGAGCACTGGAGGTGGCCTGAGGTATTTCTGTTAACAACCTTGGTTACATTTACACCCTGATGGGTCCCAGAAGAAAACTGTACCTCTGCCCAAGGCACAGAACCCAGGAAATCTGTTCCCTACATTTCCATAAGCACCTTTGGGGATCTCCAGCGAGTCCCATCAGCAGATATTTTTGTTTCTGGCACATGTCCCTCGAAACCAGGGGCTTTGGAATGTTGCAGCCCCCTTCAAACACACACTTTGCTGCGGTGCACTGCAGCTCATT